>NW_026601023.1:10000-22500 GCF_029448725.1 Salvelinus fontinalis
CTTCCTTCCTTCCTTTCTTCATTCCTTCCTTCCTTCCTTCCTTCCTTTCTTCCTCCCTTCCTTTCTTCCTCCCTTCCTTCCTTCCTTCCTTCCTTCCTTCCTTCCTTTCTTCCTCCCTTCCTTCCTTCCTTCCTATCTCTCTCTCGCTCTCTCTTCCACTGCATGCTGGGAGTGTTTTGGAGTTGGAGTGTTTGGTGTAGAGTAGTGATGGGCATTCCGGCTCAGCTCACCAAAAAGAGACGGCTCTTTTGGATCCCAAACGGCTCTTAAAAAAAATAATTGTCAAACAGTTTGCGATAGTTTGACTCTGATTGGTATTAAAACAATTCTAATTAAATTATTGACTGAAATCATACTCTACCTTAACCACAATGTATTTAAAAATGCATTAGTTTGTAATGATAAAGAATGCTATTAAACATACACATTTAATGTTTTTTTAATGTAAATAAACAAAGTGCATATAAATCTGACCATTCAAAACGAATACAATCTGAACAACATAATAATAGAATATTGCACCATATCAAAGAAAAATAAATAACATTTTGCAAAACTGCAGCATCCCACTAAAACATTAAACTGGTCCCTCTTTTCTCTCTCTTCTTTATTACCATGTTATAACCAGCATCCCACTAAAACATTAAACTGGTCCCTCTTTTCGCTGTCTTCTTTATTGCCATGTTATAACCAGCATCCCACTAAAACATTAAACTGGTCCCTCTTTTCTCTCTCTTCTTTATTACCATGTTATAACCAGCATCCCACTAAAACATTAAACTGGTCCCTCTTTTCTCTCTCTTCTTTATTACCATGTTATAACCAGCATCCCACTAAAACATTAAACTGGTCCCTCTTTTCTCTCTCTTCTTTATTACCATGTTATAACCAGCATCCCACTAAAACATTAAACTGGTCCCTCTTTTCGCTGTCTTCTTTATTGCCATGTTATAACCAGCATCCCACTAAAACATTAAACTGGTCCCTCTTTTCTCTCTCTTCTTTATTACCATGTTATAACCAGCATCCCACTAAAACATTAAACTGGTCCCTCTTTTCTCTCTCTTCTTTATTACCATGTTATAACCAGCATCCCACTAAAACATTAAACTGGTCCCTCTTTTCGCTGTCTTCTTTATTGCCATGTTATAACCAGCAGCACACAGCAATGCTGACCATATTTTGCTTTTATGAGAGATTTGCATTCAGAAATGCTAGCTGCTTCACTTTCGAGGGGCTGATGCGGGTTCTTCTCTCAGTAATTATTTGTCCCGTTTTTGAGAAGACCCTCTCCGAGGGAACGGATGTGGCCACTATGCAGAGTCTCCCTGTCATGACTTTAGTAAGCCGTGGGTAGACAGAGGCCTTGTTCTTCCACCAGCTCAGAGGATCACCAGATCTTTGGAGGAGGGGCTCCTCCAAATAGGATCGGACCTCCATTATGGCATCTGCTGAGGGATTCCTTCGTGCTGCATCCCCAGTTGCTCTTTCGTCAAACAGCATCCAAACAGCAGACGCTTGTGGCACTACTGCTGGTGCTTCTGATCCCTCTGATCCCTCTTCTCCCTGTTGCCCTGGTGCCTGAGCCAGATGACTGCTGGGGCTGTCCCTCCCTCTTCTTCCTGTTGCCCTGGTGCCTGAGCCAGCTGACTGCTGGGGCTGTCCCTCCCTCTTCTTCCTGTTGCCCTGGTGCCTGAGCCAGCTGACTGCTGGGGTTGTCCCTCCTCTTCTTCCTGTTGCCCTGGTGCCTGAGCCAGCTGACTGCTGGGGCTTTCCCTCCCTCTTCTTCCTGTTGCCCTGGTGCCTGAGCCAGATGACTGCTGGGGCTGTCCCTCCCTCTTCTTCCTGTTGCCCTGGTGCCTGAGCCAGATGACTGCTGGTGCTTCTGATCCCTCTTCTTCCTGTTGCCCTGGTGCCTGAGCCAGATGACTGCTGGGGCTGTCCCTCCCTCTTCTTCCTGTTGCCCTGGTGCCTGAGCCAGCTGACTGCTGGGGCTGTCCCTCCCTCTTCTTCCTGTTGCCCTGGTGCCTGAGCCAGCTGACTGCTGGGGTTGTCCCTCCTCTTCTTCCTGTTGCCCTGGTGCCTGAGCCAGCTGACTGCTGGGGCTGTCCCTCCCTCTTCTTCCTGTTGCCCTGGTGCCTGAGCCAGATGACTGCTGGGGCTGTCCCTCCCTCTTCTTCCTGTTGCCCTGGTGTCTGAGCCAGCTGACTGCTGGGGCTGTCCCTCCCTCTTCTTCCTGTTGCCCTGGTGTCTGAGCCAGCTGACTGCTGGGGCTGTCCCTCCCTCTTCTCCCTGTTGCCCTGGTGCCTGAGCCAGCTGACTGCTGGTGCTTCTGATCCCTCTTCTCCCTGTTGCCCTGGTGCCTGAGCCAGCTGACTGCTGGTGCTTCTGATCCCTCTTCTTCCTGTTGCCCTGGTGCCTGAGCCAGCTGACTGCTGGGGCTGTCCCTCCTCTTCTTCCTGTTGCCCTGGTGCCTGAGCCAGCTGACTGCTGGTGCTTCTGATCCCTCTTCTTCCTGTTGCCCTGGTGCCTGAGCCAGCTGACTGCTGGGGCTGTCCCTCCTCTTCTTCCTGTTGCCCTGGTGACTGAGCCAGATGACTGCTGGGGCTGTCCCTCCCTCTTCTTCCTGTTGCCCTGGTGCCTGAGCCAGATGACTGCTGGGGCTGTCCCTCCCTCTTCTTCCTGTTGCCCTGGTGCCTGAGCCAGATGACTGCTGGGGCTGTCCCTCCCTCTTCTTCCTGTTGCCCTGGTGCCTGAGCCAGATGACTGCTGGGGCTGTCCCTCCTCTTCTTCCTGTTGCCCTGGTGCCTGAGCCAGATGACTGCTGGGGCTGTCCCTCCTCTTCTTCCTGTTGCCCTGGTGACTGAGCCAGATGACTGCTGGGGCTGTCCCTCCCTCTTCTTCCTGTTGCCCTGGTGCCTGAGCCAGCTGACTGCTGGGGCTGTCCCTCCCTCTTCTTCCTGTTGCCCTGGTGCCTGAGCCAGATGACTGCTGGGGTTGTCCCTCCTCTTCTTCCTGTTGCCCTGGTGACTGAGCCAGATGACTGCTGGGGCTGTCCCTCCCTCTTCTTCCTGTTGCCCTGGTGCCTGAGCCAGCTGACTGCTGGGGCTGTCCCTCCCTCTTCTCCCTGTTGCCCTGGTGACTGAGCCAGCTGACTGCTGGGGCTGTCCCTCCCTGCTGCTGAGGTTATACTGTGAAGAGTCTCATCAATCGCTCTGGCATCACTGAAGGCTAACTTCTTAAACCTGGGGTCAAGTGCAGCGGATTCTGATAGCACGTGATTATATTCCATTCTGTGGAACTTCCTGTCCATTGATGAACACAGGGGTGTCCTTCAACTCTGTCACATGTCCTGTGGTTACATTTGTTTCTCTCTGGCGGCTGGATGTGATTCGCTGGATGCATTCCACAGTTGCTTTCACTTTGTCCACGGTGGGCTTCATCACCTTCAGAGCATCTCTTACAATCAGGTTGATTGTGAGGGCAAGACATGGATGATTGGTCCATTTTAACATGTTCATGGCTTTGGTTATGTTAGCTGCATTGTCGCTAACACAACAGACCACTTTTCCATCTACTTGCCATTCTCTGGCCACTCTCAACAGTTCTCAATAGTGGTGTTGATGAGGCTGGGTCTAGTCAGGTTATAGATGGTGGTGTAGATGGTGCTGGGTCTAGTCATGTTATAGACGGTGGTGTAGATGAGGCTGGGTCTAGTCCGGTTATACATGGTGGTGTAGATGAGGCTGGGTCTAGTCATGTTATAGATGATGGTGTAGATGAGGCTGGGTCTAGTCAGGTTATAGATGGTGGTGTAGATGAGGCTGGGTCTAGTCATGTTATAGATGATGGTGTAGATGAGGCTGGGTCTAGTCAGGTTATAGATGGTGGTGTAGATGAGGCTGGGTCTAGTCAGGTTATAGATGGTGGTGTAGATGAGGCTGGGTCTAGTCAGGCTATAGATGGTGGTGTTGATGAGGCTGGGTCTAGTCATGCTAAAGATGGTGGTGTAGCTGAGGCTGGGTCTAGTCATGTTATGGATGGTGGTGTAGATGAGGCTGGGTCTAGTCATGTTATAGATGATGGTGTAGATGAGGCTGGGTCTAGTCATGCTATAGATGGTGGTGTAGCTGAGGCTGGGTCTAGTCAGGTTATGGATGGTGGTGTAGATGAGGCTGGGTCTAGTCAGGCTATAGATGGTGGTGTAGATGAGGCTGGGTCTAGTCAGGTTATAGATGGTGGTGTTGATGAGACTGGGTCTAGTCATGCTATAGATGGTGGTCTAGATGAGGCTGGGTCTAGTCAGGTTATGGATGGTGGTGTAGATGAGGCTGGGTCTAGTCAGGCTATAGATGGTGGTGTAGATGAGGCTGGGTCTAGTCAGGTTATAGATGGTGGTGTAGATGAGGCTGGGTCTAGTCATGTCATGGATGGTGGTGTAGATGAGGCTGGGTCTAGTCAGGCTATAGATGGTGGTGTAGATGAGGCTGGGTCTAGTCAGGTTATAGATGGTGGTGTAGATGAGGCTGGGTCTAGTCATGTCATGGATGGTGGTGTAGATGAGGCTGGGTCTAGTCAGGCTATAGATGGTGGTGTAGATGAGGCTGGGTCTAGTCAGGTTATAGATGGTGGTGTAGATGAGGCTGGGTCTAGTCAGGTTATAGATGGTGGTGTAGATGAGGCTGGGTCTAGTCATGTTATAGATGGTGGTGTAGATGAGGCTGGGTCTAGTCAGGTTATAGATGGTGGTGTAATGAGACTGGGTCTAGTCATGTTATAGATGAGGCTGGTCCTAGTCATGTTATAGATGAGGCTGGGTCTAGTCATGTTATAGATGAGGCTGGGTCTAGTCATGTTATGGATGTTGGTGTAGATGAGGCTGGGTCTAGTCATGTTATAGATGAGGCTGGGTCTAGTCATGTTATAGATGGTGGTGTAGATGAGGCTGGGTATAGTAATGCTATAGATGTTGGTGTAGATGAGGCTGGGTCTAGTCATGTTATAGATGATGGTGTAGATAAGGCTGGGTCTAGTCAGGTTATAGATGGTGGTGTAGATGAGGCTGGGTCTAGTCAGGTTATAGATGGTGGTGTAGATGAGGCTGGGTCTAGTCAGGTTATGCTAGTGGATGAGGAGAGTATAGTGGGGAAGGGGAAGAAACTATGGGGGGAGGAGAAGGGTGTCAAGTGGAAAAGGAAAAAGGGAGAGAAGTTTATTCGTTTTTGGGCTGCTCTGACTCTCTTGTGTGAACTTAACCTGTTTGGCGTGCAAGCCCGACCTCGGACCGAAAATGACACCCCTGCAGGGCGCGAAATTCAAAATCTATTTTTTAAAAATATTTAACTTTTACACATTAACAAGTCCAATACAGCATTTGAAAGATAAACATCTTGTCAATCCAGCCAACATGTCCGATTTTTTAAATGTTTTACAGAGAAAACACCACATATATTTATGTTAGCTCACCACCAAATACAAAAGTGGACAGACACGTATGAATTATGATTATGAAGTATGAATTATGATTGAAGTAGCATGCACAACCAACCGAAATAAACTAAAACCAACCTAAAGAGCCCAGAAAAAACGACCTCAGATGACAGTCATATAACATGTTACACAATAAATCTATGTTTTGTTCATAAAAAGTGCATGTTTTAGCTATAAATCAGTTTTACATTGATGCTACCCAAAAATGCTAATACATAGCTTGAGTCTGAATCCAGCCGGGAGTAGCCAGAGAAAATACATACACCAACGTCGGCTACTAATTACACCTCATAAAACATTTCAGAAAAACATATGGTGGATAACTAATGAAAGACAGATATCGTGTGAATAAAGCCAACATTTCCGATTTTTGAAGTGTTTTACAGCGAAAACACAATATATCGTTATATTAGCTAACATCATAAGCTAGCATAAGGCAGCATTGATTCTAGTCAAGCGCTAGCCTAGCACAGTTAGCAGAGTTAGCATTCAACAGTTCGACATATATATGAAAAAGCATCCCAAATTGGGTCTTATCTTTCTTGGTACTCCATCAGAATGTTGTAACGGGGTCCAATGTCCAGTAGAGTCTTTAGTTGGGTTCCAGAACGAATTATTTCCCTCTTTGGTTAGCTAGCACGATAGCATTGCTGCGCTAGAAAGCTTTTCTTCAAAAAATTCTTCCGTCGTTTCACATCTAAAGTCCAGAATAAATTGCAATAATATAATTAAAGTATATTGAAAAAACATACTTTAGGATGATTTTGTGACATATATCAAATAATATCGTAGTCAGGCATCATATTCAACGTTATCTACCTTGTTCCAAAAGACGAGACCAAATTATCCTTCGCGCCTGGATTTTTTTTTTAACTGCGCAGGTCTCACAAGAAGTTGTGTTATTCAGTCCAGGGACGAGATATTCGACTCCTTTCAATTCTCACTTCCGCATTACAGTCTGACGAACGCCTGTGACGTGTCTCTATCGTCCCAAGTCAAATGGCCTTTTATAGAGAAGGTCTTAAAGAGACACATCGCATTTTGGAAAACTCAATTCGGCTGGGAAAATGGCTGTAAAAATATTTCTGTTCGACTTAGAGAAACAATTCAAACCTTTTTAGAAACTACAGACTGTTATCTATCCAACAGTAGTAAATATATGCATATTGGAAAATAAAAAGTTTCTTAGGAGGCCGTTTGAAAATGTGCACACATTTTCCAGTTTTTTCAATATTCAGCGTGCAGCCATAACAGGTTTTAAGAACTGGAGGCCTGTGGCATTACTCTGTGTGGACTACAAGTTATTTGCCAAGGTCCTCTCTAACACACTGAAGTCCCATCTGGACTCGATAGTACATAAGGACCAAACATATTGTGTACCAGGACGCTCAATCACGGACAACTTGTTCTTAATTTGGGACATGTTGGACTTGTCGAGAGTTTCTAATGTGAACTTTGGACTGGTCTCTTTAGATCAAGAGAAGGCTTTTGAGTATCTGTTTAATGTGATGTTTGGAGTTTGGGGAAAGGTTTTTGGCCTGTGTGAAGATGCATGCTTGGGGCGTCATGTATGGTCAAGGTGGGAGGGCGGCTCATTAGGCCAGTTTGGGTGGGTGAGACGAGACATTAACCTGTCTAGGACTAGCGGAACCCCTCGCCAACAGCCAATGAAATTGCAGGGTGCCAAATTCAATCAACAGAAATCTCATAATAACATTTTCTCAAACATACAATTATTAGACACCATTTTAAAGATACACTTCTCGTTAATCCAACCACAGTGTCTGTTTTCAAAAAAGCTTTTTTGGAAAGCAGAACATATCATTATGTTAGGTCAGAAACTAGTCACAGAAAGCATACAGCGATTTTCCAACCAAAGAGAGGAGTCACAAAAAGCTGAAATATTTATAAAATTAATCACTAACCTTTGATATTCTTCATCAGATGACACTCCCGGGACAACAGGTTACACAATACATGTATGTTTTGTTCGACCAAATTCATATTTATATCCAAAAACCTCAGTTTACATTTGGCTTTGCCTCCAAAACATCCCGTGAATTTGCACAGAGCCACATCAAATCACAGAAATACTCATAATAAACATTGATAAAAGATACAAGTGTTATTCGCAGATTTAAAGATATACTTCTCCTTAATGCAACCGCTGTGTCAGATTTCAAAAAAACTTTACGGAAAAAGCAAACCATGCAATAATCTGAGTATGGCGCTCAGAGACCCATCAAGCCAAAAAGATATACATATCCCACCATCCACCATGATACATTATATACTACTGAAATAGCACTATAAATATTCACTTACCTTTGATGATCTTCATCAGAATACACTCCCAGGAATCCCAGTTCCACAATAAATGTTTGATTTGTTCCATAAAGTATGTCCAAATACCTCCTTTTGTTTGTTCGTTTGGTAAACAAATCCAAACTCACGACGCGCGTGCAAGTCCAGCGGAAAGTACGGACGAAAAGTCCAAAAAGTTATATTGCAGGTCGTAGAAACATGTCAAACTAAGTATAGAGTCAATCTTTAGGATGTTTTTAACAAAAGTCTTCAATAATGTTCCAACCGGAAAATAGATTTTTCTTCAGAAAAGCAAATGGAACGGGAGCTACCTCTCATATGAACGCGCATGGTCAGCTCGTGGCTGCTGGCAGACCTCTGACTCATTCCCCTCTCATTTGGCCCCACTTCACAGTAGAAGCATCAGACAAGGTTCTAAAGACTGTTGACATCTAGTGGAAGCCTTATGAAGTGTAACATTACCCATATCCCACTGTATCTTCAATAGGGAATCAGTTGAAAAACGACCAACCTCAGATTTTCCACTTCCTGGTTGAATTTTTCTCAGGTTTTTGCCTGCCATATGGGTTCTGTTATACTCACAGACATCACTCAATATGCATATATTTGCAACTGGGACTGAGTAGCAGGCCGTTTACTCTGGGCACGCTTTTCATCCAAATGTGAAAATGCTGCCCCCTATCCATAAGAGGTTTTAAACAAGGATGCCCTCTATCGTGGCAATTATATACACTAGCCATTGAGCCTTTTTTGGGCTTGCTACCCAGGAGACTGCAGAGAGTGTGCTGGACAGGTGTGTTGACATGCATAGAAGTGTCAGCGTATGCAGATGAGGTTTCTGTGATGGTCAGGGATGGTCAGGATATGTAGGCATTAGAGACTAGTCTGAAGGTGTACGAGGGAGCTTCGTCAGCTAACGTAAAGTGGGGCAAGAGCAAAGCTCTGTTATGTGGGGCATGGGGAGATAGGGCCCCTCCTCTGCTTCCAGGGGGTTCGCAATGTGGGGTTGTGAAGGGCTTATTATTATGATGGTGTACCTGGGCTCGGAGAGGTGGGTCAGGAAGAACTGGGAGGGGCTGTCACAGGCAGTGGTGTCAAGACTGGCCAGGTGAAGGTGGCTCCTGTTCCAAGTGTCATATAGAGGGTGCTGATAATCAACAACCTGGCGGCATCTTCCCTGTGGCATAAACTGGCTGTCCACTGCAGGTGACGGCAGAGACTGGGGACTGGCAAGGGGGTCAGGAGGACTTGTTAGATTTTAACACCGCGGGCCTGGGGGAGTTTGAAGGGGTGGGAGGTAAAGCCCTCTACAACCTCTGCATTAAGGTGAGGAACATTAGGAGGCTAACAGGAGTGAAGCCACATCAGTGGCAGGGGTTATGTGGGGCGGAGAGTATGGGTGGTTTTAGATGGAGGGTGCTCTACATACCCCCAGTACCAAAGAGGTCAGGGGACCTCCAGTGGAGGGTTCTACATGGAGCCCTGGCCACTAACAGCTGGTTGGAACGGGTTGAACCGAAACTGTGTGAAAACTGTGCGTCATGTGTTTTCCGTGTGCGCCAGGTTAATGCCACTCATGTCTCTGTTGGAATGTCTGTGTGATAGGTTGGGGGTGAAGTTTACTGTCAGGATGTTAATAATGGGGTAGAGATAGTCTAATAAGGAAAAAGCCTAAATGTGTTTTGTTGAATTTTCTGTTTGCTCAGGCGAAGTTAGCTATTTGTCTAACAAGGAGGAACAGGGTCAAAACAGGGTCAAAGGTGGGGGGATAACATACCCTTTACTATTGTTTAATAGGATGGTCTCTGCGCGCCTCAGGGTTGAGTTTGAGTTCTATAGATAAACAGTGTGGAGATGTTTGAGGAGATATGGTGTGTTGGGGGGGCTGTCTGTATAGCTGGGGAAGATGTTTCAGTAGATATGGTGTGTTGGGGGGGGATGTCTGTATAGCTGGGGAAGATGTTTCAGTAGATATGGTGTGTTGGGGGGGCTGTCTGTATAGCTGGGGAAGATGTTTCAGTAGATATGGTGTGTTGGGGGGGGTTGTCTGTATAGCTGGGGAAGATGTTTCAGGAGATATGGTGTGTTGGGGGGGCTGTCTGTATAGCTGGGGAAGATGTTTCAGGAGATATGGTGTGTTGGGGGGGCTGTCTGTATAGCTGGGGAAGATGTTTCAGGAGATATGGTGTGTTGGGGGGGCTGTCTGTATAGCTGGGGAAGATGTTTCAGGAGATATGGTGTGTTGGGGGAGGGCTGTCTGTATAGCTGGGGAAGATGTTTCAGTAGATATGGTGTGTTGGGGGGGCTGTCTGTATAGCTGGGGAAGATGTTTCAGGAGATATGGTGTGTTGGGGGAGGGCTGTCTGTATAGCTGGGGAAGATGTTTCAGGAGATATGGTGTGTTGGGGGGGCTGTCTGTATAGCTGGGGAAGATGTTTCAGGAGATATGGTGTGTTGGGGGAGGGCTGTCTGTATAGCTGGGGAAGATGTTTCAGGAGATATGGTGTGTTGGGGGGGCTGTCTGTATAGCTGGGGAAGATGTTTCAGGAGATATGGTGTGTTGGGGGAGGGCTGTGTAACGGCATTCCTCCTCCTCTTCATCTTCGGAAGAGGAGGAGTTTTGAGGGAACCAAGGCGCAGCGAAGTGAAAAGACATATTTATTTAACGAAAACACGAATTTGATTAAACTAACAAAAATAACAAACGGTGTAGACAAACTTAGACGACGTACTTACATAAAACAAGAAAACGCACGAATAGGAGACATAGGCTACACAAACCGAACAAACCGTAAACAGTCCCGAGTGGTGAAACAGACACAGACACGGAAAACAATCACCCACAACGAACACTGTGACAACGCCTACCTAAATATGACTCTTAATTAGAGGAACGCCAAACACCTGCCTCTAATTAAGAGCCATACCAGGCAACCAAAAAACCAACACAGAAACAGAAAACATAGAATGCCCACCCAACCTCACGTCCTGACCAACTAACACATATAACAAACTAACAGAAATAGGTCAGGAACGTGACATAACCCCCCCCCATAAGGTGCGAACTCTGGGCGCACCAGCACAAAGTCTAGGGGAGGGTCTGGGAGGGCATCTGACCACGGTGGTGGCTCAGGCTCCGGGCGAGGTCCCCACCCCACCATAATCAATCCTAACCTCCCTCTCCCCCTAAAAATGTCCACCCTCAATTTACCCCCACAAAATCCTTTTAGTAACATCAATGACATGGACAGCACCGGGACAGAGAGATAAATCAAGACAGAGGGATAGCACCAGACAGAGGGATAGATCAGAAAATAGAGGTAGATCAAGATAGAGAGGGAGATCACGATAGAGGGGCAACTCCGGACTGAAAGGCAGCTCCGGACAGAGAGACAGCTCTGGACTGAGGGGCAGTTCTGGGTATATAGCCGTTTCTGGCTGAAGGGCAGCTCATGGCTGACTGACGAATCTGGACGCTCATGGCAGGCTGACGGCTCTCGACGCTCATGGCAGGCTGACGGCTCTCGACGCTCATGGCTGGCTGACGGCTCTCGACGCTCATGGCTGGCTGACGGCTCTCGACGCTCATGGCTGGCTGACGGCTCTCGACGCTCATGGCAGGCTGACGGCTCTCGACGCTCATGGCAGGCTGACGGCTCTCGACGCTCATGGCTCTCTGACGGCTCTGGCTGCTCATGGCTCGCTGGCGGCTCTGGCAGATCCTGTCTGGTTGGCGGCTCTGGCAGATCCTGTCTAGTTGGCGGCTCTGGCAGATCCTGTCTGGTTGGCGGCTCTGGCAGATCCTGTCTGGTTGGCGGCTCTGGCAGATCCTGTCTGACGGGCGGCTCTAGCGGCTCCTGTCTGGCGGGCGGCTCTAGCGGCTCCTGTCTGGCGGACGGCTCTGTAGGCTCATGGCAGACGGGCGGCTTTGCAGGCTCATGGCAGACGGGCGGCTTTGCAGGCTCATTGCAGACGGATGGCTCAGACGGCGCTGGGGAGACGGATGGCTCAGACGGCGCTGGGGAGACGGATGGCTCAGATGGCGCTGGGGAGACGGATGGCTCAGATCGCGCTGGGGAGACGGATGGCTCAAATGGCGCTGGTGAGACGGATGGCTCAGATGGCGCTGGTGAGACGGATGGCTCTGGCCGGATAAGGCGCACTGTAGACCTGGTGCGTGGTGCCGGAACTGGAGGCACCGGGCTAAGGACACGCACCTTCATACTAGTGCGGGGAGCAGGGACAGGGCACACTGTACTCTCAAAGCCCACTCTATACCTGGTGCGTGGTACCGGCACTGGTGACACCGGGCTGAGGACAAGCACATCAGGATTAGTAGGGGGAGAAGAAACAGTGTGTACAGGGCTCTGGAGACGCACAGGAGGCTTAGTGCGTGGTGCCGGAACTGGAGGCACCGAACTGGATACACGCACTACAGGGAGAGTGCGTGGAGGAGGAACTGGGCTCAGGAGACGCACTGGTAGCCTAGTGCGTAGTGTAGGCACTGTAGGTACTAGGCTGGGGCGGGGAGGTGGCGCCGGAAATACCGGACCGTGGAGGCGTACTGGCTCTCTTGAGCATTGAGCCTGCCCAACCTTACCTGGTTGAATGCTCCCGGTCGCCCGACCAGTGCGGGGAGGTGGAATAACCCGCACCGGCCTATGTAGGCGAACCGGGGAAACCAT
>NW_026601023.1:30000-45000 GCF_029448725.1 Salvelinus fontinalis
TTTGTGAACTCAGCCCCAGGACCAGCTGGATGAGGGGACTGAGGCTTCAGTGTGTTAGTAGAACAGGTTGGTGAACTCAGGACCAGCTGGATGAGGGGACTGAGGCTTCAGTGTGTTAGTAGAACAGGTTAGTGAACTCAGCCCCAGGACCAGCTGGATGAGGGGACTGAGGCTTCAGTGTGTTAGTAGAACAGGTTAGTGAACTCATGCTCACTGAGTCTGTACATAGTCAAAGCTTTCCTTAAGTTTGGGTCAGTCACAGTGGTCAGATATTCTGCCACTGTGTACTCTCTGTTTAGGGCCAAATAGCATTCTAGTTTGCTCTGTTTCTTCAGTAATACTTTCCAATGTGTCAAGTCATTATCTTTTAGTTTCTTCATGATTTGGTCTAATTGTGTTGCTTTTTGGGGTACAAGGTTTAGTAATCACTTCATATTAGGTGGCTGTAGAATATAACGTATAATTTAAATTAACATTTTTCTGGATTTTGATTATTAGCGGGAATCTGCTTAATTGTGCTCTGCATTCATTATTTGGTGTTTTACGTTGTACACAGAGTCTCAATTTGGTCTTCATCCCATTTTGTGAATTCTTGGTTGGTGAGCAGACCCCAAACCTCACAACCATAAAGGGCAAAGGGTTCTGTAATTGACTCACGTATGTCTAGACAGATTCTAATTGGGATGTTGAATTTGATGTTCCTTTCAATGATGTAGAAGGCCCTTCTTGCCTTGTCTCTCAGATCGTTCACAGCTTTGTGGAAGTCACCTGTGGTGCTGATGTTTAGGCCGAGGTATGTATAGTTTCTTGGGTGCTCCAGGGCAACGGTGTCAATATGATTTTTTTTTTTTAAAGGTCCTGGCGACTGGACCTTTTTTGGAACACCATTATTTTGGTCTTACTGAGATTTACTGTCAGGGCCCAGGTCTGTCAGAGCCCAGGTCTGTCAGGGTCCCAGGTCTGTCAGGGTCCCAGGTCTGTCAGGGCCCCAGGTCTGTCAGGGCCCAGGTCTGTCAGGGCCCCAGGTCTGTCAGGGCCCCAGGTCTGTCAGGGCCCCAGGTCTGTCAGGGCCCCAGGTCTGTCAGGGCCCAGGTCTGTCAGGGCCCCAGGTCTGTCAGGGCCCCAGGTCTGTCAGGCCCCCAGGTCTGTCAGGGCCCAGGTCTGTCAGGGCCCCAGGTCTGTCAGGGCCCCAGGTCTGTCAGGGCCCCAGGTCTGTCAGGGCCCCAGGTCTGGCAGGGTCCCAGGTCTGTCAGGGCCCCAGGTCTGTCAGGGCCCCAGGTCTGTCAGGGCCCCAGGTCTGTCAGGGCCCCAGGTCTGGCAGGGTCCCAGGTCTGACAGGACCCCAGGTCTGTCAGGGCCAAGCTCTGACATAATCTGTGCAGAAGATCTAGGTGCTGCTGTTGGCCCTCCTTGGTTGGTGACAGAAGCACCAGATCATCAGCAAACAGTAGATGTTTGACTTCAGATTCTAGTAGGGTGAGACCGGGTGCTGCAGACCGTTCTAGTGCCATCACCAATTCATTGATTTTCACGTTATGTTGAAGAGGGTGGGGCTCAGGCTGCAACCCTGTGTCACCCCACGGTGGGATTTTTTAATATTTTTTTGCCAATTTTAACTGCACACGTGTTGTTTGTGTACATTCATTTAAAAATGTAGTATGTTTTTCCCTCCGATACCGCTTTCCATCAATTTGAGAAGCAGACCCTCATGCCAAATTGAGTCAAAAGCTTTTTTGAAATTAACAAAACATGAGAAGACTTTGCAGGGTGAATACGTGATCTGTCGTATGGTAATTTGGTAAAAAGACTATTTGACATTTGCTCAGTACATTGATTTCACTGAGGAAATATACGAGTCTGCTGTTAATGATAATGCAGAGGATTTTCCCCAATGTTGCTGTGCATATCCCACGGTAGTTATTGGGGTCTCTCTCCACGGAGAACGGTATCACAGGCTGCTTCTCCTCCCACCACCCACACACTCTTGGAAATGGGTAAAAAATCACACACACACACACACACACACACACACACACACACACACACACACACACACACACACACCGCCAGCCCCAAGCTGATGTAGAGACAGCCCAGTCAGACTCACTGATCTATAGTGGTCAGTCATTCATATACATAGACACACTGTCTCTACTCAAAACCAGTGGCATGTTGTTGTGTGTGTGTGTGTGTGTGTGTGTGTGTGTGTGTGTGTGTGTGTGTGTGTGTGTGTGTGTGTGGGTGTGGGTGTGGGTGTGTGTGTGGGTGTGTGTGTGTGTGGGTGGTAGTCTGGTGACAATGGTAGAGTTTCCATTACCAGTGTGTTCCATTCACTAAAGGGATTACCAGGAACATCTTCCCTTTATGTCTCCCTGTCATTTCAGTCTGCTTACATTACATCTGCCGCCAACCGACCACCTGCAGTTGCATTGTGACTTAAAATGTTGACAGTGCTCAGAAACAACTTTGAGTTGAGGTGGAGCCTAAATGGGGTTGAGGTGGAGCCTAAACGGGGTTGAGGTGGAGCCTAAACGGGGTTGAGGTGGAGCCTAAACGGGGTTGAGGTGGAGCCTAAATGGGGTTGAGGTGGAGCCTAAACGAGGTTGAGGTGGAGCCTAAACGGGGTTGAGGTGGAGCCTAAATGGGGTTGAGGCGGAGCCTAAATGGGGTTGAGGTGGAGCCTAAACGGGGTTGAGGTGGAGCCTAAATGGGGTTGAGGTGGAGCCTAAACGGGGTTGAGGTGGAGCCTAAATGGGGTTGAGGTGGAGCCTAAACGGGGTTGAGGTGGAGCCTAAATGGGGTTGAGGTGGAGCCTAAATGGGGTTGAGGCGGAGCCTAAATGGGGTTGAGGTGGAGCCTAAATGGAGTTGAGGCGGAGCCTAAACGGGGTTGAGGCGGAGCCTAAACTGGGTTGAGGCAGAGCCTAAACTGGGTTGAGGCGGAGCCTAAATGGGTTTGAGGCGGAGCCTAAATTGGGTTGAGGTGGAGCCTAAATGGGGTTGAGGCGGAGCCTAAATGGGGTTGAGGCGGAACCTAAATTGGGTTGAGGCGGAGCCTAAATGGGGTTGAGGTGGAGCCTAAATGGGGTTGAGGCGGAGCCTAAATGGGGTTGAGGTGGAACCTAAATTGGGTTGAGGTGGAGCCTAAACGGGGTTGAGGCGGAGCCTAAACGGGGTTGAGGCGGAGCCTAAAAGGGGTTGAGGCGGAGCCTAAACGGGGTTGAGGCGGAGCCTAAAAGGGGTTGAAGGCGGAGCCTAAATGGGGTTGAGGTGGAGCCTAAATGGGGTTGAGGTGGAGCCTAAACGGGGTTGTGGCGGAGCCTAAATGTTAAAATCACATGAGGGGAACAGGGAGAAAAGTATGAAAAACGTAACTCTGCCATTATTTACATTGTTGCACCAGGTGAACAGTTTGCTCACCCTTTGTGTTACCAATTAGACGTAGCTGTTGTCCACTCTCTATATGAACACGTACACATACTCAAGTTAAAGTGGCAATAGGTCACTAGTTGGCCAACCTGAGCAAATCCACATAGAAATGTGAGGTCTAGATCTGTCATTCTGCTTGACAGCACGTCTAAGAAGCAGTAGATCTGCTCTATGAGCGCTATTTCTATACTTCCCGTTCTTAAGTTTTGTTTATGCGTCTTTTACTTTCGGTTTTGTACACCAGCTTCAAACAGATGAGACAACATTGTTTTGGTCTATTTCACTTGCCATGCCAAGAAAGCTCTTTGAATATACCTATCCCCTGTTACATCTGCTTGATTTGACCTAAATCATCACCTGTGGTCTGCCTCTCTGTCTCGCTACCTCATCACCTGTGGTCTGTCTCTCTACCTCATCACCTGTGGTCTGTCTCTCTGTCTCTGTCTCGCTACCTCATCACCTGTGGTCTGCCTCTCTGTCTCTGTCTCGCTACCTCATCACCTGTGGTCTGTCTCTCTGTCTCTCTACCTCATCACCTGTGGTCTGTCTCTCTGTCTCTCTGTCTCTCTACCTCATCACCTGTGATCTGTCTCTCTACCTCATCACCTGTGGTCTCTGTCTCTGTCTCGCTAACTCATCACCTGTGGTCTGCCTCTCTGTCTCGCTACCTCATCACCTGTGGTCTGTCTCTCTGTCTCTCTGTCTCTCTACCTCATCACCTGTGATCTGTCTCTCTACCTCATCACCTGTGGTCTGTCTCTCTGTCTCTGTCTCGCTACCTCATCACCTGTGGTCTGCCTCTCTGTCTCTGTCTCGCTACCTCATCACCTGTGGTCTGTCTCTCTGTCTCTCTACCTCATCACCTGTGGTCTGTCTCTCTGTCTCTCTACCTCATTACCTGTGGTCTGTCTCTCTGTCTCTCTACCTCATCACCTGTGATCTTGTCTCTCTGTCTCTCTACCTCATCACCTGTGGTCTGTCTCTCTGTCTCTCTACCTCATCACCTGTGGTCTGTCTCTCTGTCTCTCTACCTCATCACCTGTGATCTTGTCTCTCTGTCTCTCTACCTCATCA
This sequence comes from Salvelinus fontinalis, assembly GCF_029448725.1. Taxonomy (NCBI): domain Eukaryota; kingdom Metazoa; phylum Chordata; class Actinopteri; order Salmoniformes; family Salmonidae; genus Salvelinus; species Salvelinus fontinalis. Next base: position 34,503 of record NW_026601023.1, read on the forward strand.
CCTGTGGTCTGCCTCTCTGTCTCTGTCTCGCTACCTCATCACCTGTGGTCTGTCTCTCTGTCTCTCTACCTCATCACCTGTGGTCTGTCTATCTGTCTCTCTGTCTCTCTACCTCATCACCTGTGGTCTGTCTCTCTGTCTCTCTGTCTCTCTACCTCATCACCTGTGGTCTGTCTCCAGCAGCTGCTGTTCATTTATAAATGTGGCTTAATTAAATAACCTCCATGATGTCCCTTTAGTGTCCACACACACACACACACACACACAGACACACACACACACACACACACACACACACACACACACACACACACACACACACACACACACACACACACACACACACACACACACACACACACACACACACACACACACACACACACACACACACACACACGCTGTATTGGAGTAATGAGAGACTCAGCTGGTAATGTAGTGGAGTGATGAGAGACTCAGCTGGTAATGTAGTGGAGTGATGAGAGACTCCAGCTGGTAATGTAGTGGAGTGATGAGAGACTCAGCTGGTAATGTAGTGGAGTGATGAGAGACTCCAGCTGGTAATGTAGTGGAGTGATGAGAGACTCAGCTGGTAATGTAGTGGAGTGATGAGAGACTCCAGCTGGTAATGTAGTGGAGTGATGAGAGACTCAGCTGGTAATGTAGTGGAGTGATGAGAGACTCAGCTGGTAATGTAGTGGAGTGATGAGAGACTCAGCTGGTAATGTAGTGGAGTGATGAGAGACTCAGCTGGTAATGTAGTGGAGTGATGAGAGACTCAGCTGGTAATGTAGTGGAGTGATGAGAGACTCAGCTGGTAATGTAGTGGAGTGATGAGAGACTCAGCTGGTAATGTAGTGGAGTGATGAGAGACTCAGCTGGTAATGTAGTGGAGTGATGAGAGACTCAGCTGGTAATGTAGTGGAGTGATGAGAGACTCAGCTGGTAATGTAGTGGAGTGATGAGAGACTCAGCTGGTAATGTAGTGGAGTGATGAGAGACTCAGCTGGTAATGTAGTGGAGTGATGAGAGACTCAGCTGGTAATGTAGTGGAGTGATGAGAGACTCCAGCTGGTAATGTAGTGGAGTGATGAGAGACTCAGCTGGTAATGTAGTGGAGTGATGAGAGACTCCAGCTGTTTGAAAGATGTCAGAATGAAGAGAGAAGTGTTACAGTTGGAATCTCCACTTCTCTCCTTTGCTTCTCACCTATTTCCTATGCAACTCTCCACTTATCCTCCTCTCCTCCTCTCCTATATCCTAGGTAACTCTTCACTTCTACTCTCCTCTCCTCCTCTCCTCCTCCACTTTCCTTCTCATCTATCTCCTTGCTACCTCCCCACTTCTCATCTTCTCCTCCTCTCCTTTCCTTCTCACCTATCTCCTATGCAACTCTCCACTTATCCTCTTCTCCTCCTCTGCTACTCTCCTTTCCTTCTCACCTATCTCCTAGGCAACTCTCCACTTCTCCTCCTCTCCTCCTCTCCTTCTCACCTATCTCCTAGGTAACTCTCCACATCTCCTCTTCTCCTTCTCTCCTTTCCTTCTCACCTATCTCCTAGGTAACTCTCCACTTCTCCTCCTCTCCTCCTCTCCTTTCCTTCTCACCTATCTCCTAGGCAACGCTCCACTTCTCCTCCTCTCCTCCTCTCCTTCTCACCTATCTCCTAGGTAACTCTCAACTTCTCCTCCACTCCTCCTCTCCTTTGCTTCTCACCTATCTCCTAGGTAACTTTCCACTTCTCCTCTCCTCTCCTCCTCTCCTTCTCCACTCTCATTCTCATCTATATCCTTGCTACCTTCCCAATTCTCCTCTTCTCCTCCTCTCCTCCTCTCCTTTCCTTCTCACCTATCTCCTGGTAACTCTCCACTTCTCCTCCTCTCCTCCTCTCCTATCTCCTAGGTAACTCTCCACTTCACCTCTCCTCTCCTACTCTCCTCCTCCACTTTCCTTCTCATCTATCTCCTTGCTACCTTCCCACTTCTCCTCTTCTCCTCCTCTCCTCCTCTCCTTTGCTTCTCACCTATCTCCTAGGTAACTCCCCACTGCACCTCTCCTCTCCTACTCTCCTACTCTCCTCCTCCACTTTCCTTCTCATCTATCTCCTTGCTACCACCCCACCTCTCCTCTTCTCCACCTGTCCTTTCCTTCTCATCTGCCCTCCATATATTTCCTCTCTTCCTCCGTATCCATGTCTTCCTCTCTTCCCCTCTACCACATGACTAACCTCCACTTCCTCTCTCCATAGTCTCCACTTCCTGGTATTTCATATGGAGGAGGTTCATGATGTGTTGCGTATCTGGGACGGTCCCCAGGACGGAGGGGTCCTCCTGAGGGAGCTCAGCGGCTCGACCCTTCCTCCTGACGCCCACAGCACCTTCAACGCCATCAGCCTCCAGTTCACCACCGACTTCTTCACATCCAAACAGGGCTTCGCTCTGCAGTTCTCTGGTAAGGAGGGATAGAGTCTCTGTGTGTGTCAAGGTGTAGTGGAGGGAGGTTTGTGGAGTCGTGTTTATGTGGCGGGGAAGTGGTTGTCTCTGCTCATCTTTACAGGCTGTATAAATCCATATAGACAGTCTCTGCTCATCTTTACAGGCTGTATAAATCCATATAGAACGTATCTGCTCATCTTTACAGGCTGTATAAATCCATATAGAACGTCTCTGCTCATCTTTACAGGCTGTATAAATCCATATAGAACGTCTCTGCTCATCTTTACAGGCTGTATAAATCCATATAGAACGTATCTGCTCATCTTTACAGGCTGTATAAATCCATATAGAACGTATCTGCTCATCTTTACAGGCTGTATAAATCCATATAGAACGTCTCTGCTCATCTTTACAGGCTGTATAAATCCATATAGAACGTATCTGCTCATCTTTACAGGCTGTATAAATCCATATAGAACGTATCTGCTCATCTTTACAGGCTGTATACATCCATATAGAACGTATCTGCTCATCTTTACAGGCTGTATAAATCCATATAGAACGTCTCTGCTCATCTTTACAGGCTGTATAAATCCATATAGAACGTATCTGCTCATCTTTACAGGCTGTATAAATCCATATAGAACGTATCTGCTCATCTTTACAGGCTGTATACATCCATATAGACAGTCTCTGCTCATCTTTACAGGCTGTATACATCCATATAGACAGTCTCTGCTCATCTTTACAGGCTGTATAAATCCATATAGAACGTCTCTGCTCATCTCTACAGGCTGTATAAATCCATATAGACAGTCTCTGCTCATCTTTACAGGCTGTATAAATCCATATAGACAGTCTCTGCTCATCTTTACAGGCTGTATAAATCCATATAGACAGTCTCTGCTCATCTTTACAGGCTGTATAAATCCATATAGAACGTCCCTGCTCATCTTTACAGGCTGTATAAATCCATATAGACAGTCTCTGCTCATCTCTACAGGCTGTATAAATCCATATAGAAAGTCTCTGCTCATCTTTACAGGCTGTATAAATCATATAGAACGTCTCTGCTCATCTTTACAGGCTGTATAAATCCATATAGAAAGTCTCTGCTCATCTTTACAGGCTGTATAAATCCATATAGAAAGTCTCTGCTCATCTTTACAGGCTGTATAAATCCATATAGAACGTCTCTGCTCATCTTTACAGGCTGTATAAAACCATATAGAAAGTCTCTGCTCATTTTACAGGCTGTATAAAACCATATAGAACGTCTCTGCTCATCTTTACAGGCTGTATAAAACCATATAGAAAGTCTCTGCTCATCTTTACAGGCTGTATAAATCCATATAGAAAGTCTCTGCTCATCTTTACAGGCTGTATAAATCCATATAGACAGTCTCTGCTCATTTTTACAGGCTGTATAAATCCATATAGAACGTCTCTGCTCATCTTTACAGGCTGTATAAATCCATATAGAACGTCCCTGCTCATCTTTACAGGCTGTATAAATCCATATAGAACGTCTCTGCTCATCTTTACAGGCTGTATAAATCCATATAGAAAGTCTCTGCTCATCTTTACAGGCTGTATAAAACCATATAGAACGTCTCTGCTCATCTTTACAGGCTGTATAAATCCATATAGAACGTCTCTGCTCATCTTTACAGGCTGTATAAATCCATATAGACAGTACAAGTTTCTGCTAAATGATATAGTGATGGATCCTAACGTGAGATATATGTGTGTCAGTAACTTAGTGACTTGATGTAAATTACGTATACATGTCAATGGAAAATTAAGATGTTTTGAGTTTCTATTCAGCCCTTTATGTATGTACTATAGAGTTGAAAACAGCTGTTATCTTTTCTGCTCTAACATCCTGGAGTCTTCCTCTATCTTCTCTGCTCTAACATCCTGGAGTCTTCCTCTATCTTCTCTGCTCTAACATCCTGGAGTCTTCCTCTATCTTCTCTGCTCTAACATCCTGGAGTCTTCCTCTATCTTCTCTGCTCTAACATCCTGGAGTCTTCCTCTATCTTCTCTGCTCTAACATCCTGGAGTCTTCCTCTGTCTTCTCTGCTCTAACATCCTGGAGTCTTCCTCTATCTTCTCTGCTCTAACATCCTGGAGTCTTCCTCTATCTTCTCTGCTCTAACATCCTGGAGTCTTCCTCTATCTTCTCTGTGCTAACATCCTGGAGACTTACTCTATCTTCTCTGCTCTAACATCCTGGAGTCTGCCTCTATCTTCTCTGCTCTAACATCCTGGAGACTTCCTCTATCTTCTCTGCTCTAACATCCTGGAGTCTTTCTCTATCTTCTCTGCTCTAACATCCTGGAGTCTTCCTCTATCTTCTCTGCTCTAACATCATGGAGTCTTCCTCTATCTTCTCTGCTCTAACATCCTGGAGTCTTTCTCTATCTTCTCTGCTCTAACATCCTGGAGTCTTCCTCTTCCTTCTCTGTGCTAACATCCTGGAGTCTTCCTCTATCTTCTCTGTGCTAACATCCTGGAGACTTCCTCTATCTTCTCTGCTCCAACATCCTGGAGTCTTCCTCTATCTTCTCTGGTCTAACATCCTGGAGTCTTCCTCTATCTTCTCTGGTCTAACATCCTGGAGTTTTCCTCTATCTTTTCTGCTCTAACATCCTGGAGTCTTCCTCTATCTTCTCTGCTCTAACATCCTGGAGTCTTCCTCTATCTTCTCTGCTCTAACATCCTGGAGTCTTTCTCTATCTTCTCTGCTCTAACATCCTGGAGTCTTCCTCTATCTTCTCTGTGCTAACATCCTGGAGTCTTCCTCTATCTTCTCTGTGCTAACATCCTGGAGACTTCCTCTATCTTCTCTGCTCTAACATCCTGGAGTCTTCCTCTATCTTCTCTGCTCTAACATCCTGGAGTCTTCCTCTATCTTCTCTGCTCTAACATCCTGGAGTCTTCCTCTATCTTTTCTGCTCTAACATCCTGGAGTCTTCCTCTATCTTCTCTGCTCTAACATCCTGGAGTCTTCCTCTATCTTCTCTGCTCTAACATCCTGGAGTCTTCCTCTATCTTCTCTGCTCTAAATTCCTGGAGTCTTCCTCTATCTTCTCTGAACTAACATCCTGGAGTCTTCCTCTGTCTCCAGTGTCTACCGCTACGTCATGCAACGACCCAGGACTGCCTGCCAACGGGACTCGCAGTGGGGACAGCAAGGAGCCAGGAGACCATGTCCTGTTCCAGTGCGATCCCGGTTACGTCCTCCAGGGGGCCACCAAGATCACCTGCACAGAGATCAACAGCCGCTTCTTCTGGCAGCCTGACCCCCCCACCTGCACAGGTAAGACATGTTAACCCAACACCCCAGGTAACAACACAGACATGTTACCTACCAAACCATATACCCACCTGCACAGGTAACTACAGACACATTACCTACCAAACCATATACCCACCTGCACAGGTAACTACAGACACATTACCTACCAAACCATATACCCACCTGCACAGGTAACTACAGACACATTACCTAACAAACCATATACCCACCTGCACAGCTAACTACACAGTTTTACATTACCAACCCAGTCTAGACTAACGGTACCAACGTACAGGTCATTTTCAGCCACCCAATGTCTTTACCAACTGAACCTGCTGCAACAAGACCTGCTACAGTTGTCCAGGTGAAGGTCATACCATGTAGTATCTCTACCTGCTACAGTAGTCCAGGTGAGGGTCATACCATGTAGTATCTCTACCTGTTACAGTAGTCCAGGTGAGGGTCATACCATGTAGTGTCTCTACCTGCTACAGTTGTCCAGGTGAGGGTCATACCATGTAGTGTCTCTACATTCTACAGTAGTCCAGGTGAGGGTCATACCATGTAGTGTCTCTACATTCTACAGTAGTCCAGGTGAGGGTCATACCATGTAGTGTCTCTGTTACCTGTTACAGTAGTCCAGGTGAGGGTCATACCATGTAGTGTCTCTGTTACCTGTTACAGTAGTCCAGGTGAGGGTCATACCATGTCGTTTCTCTGTTACCTGCTACAGTAGTCCAGGTGAGGGTCATACCATGTAGTTTCTCTACCTGTTACAGTAGTCCAGGTGAGGGTCATACCATGTAGTTTCTCTACCTGTTACAGTAGTCCAGGTGAGGGTCATACCATGTAGTGTCTCTGTTACCTGTTACAGTAGTCCAGGTGAGGGTCATACCATGTCGTTTCTCTGTTACCTGTTACAGTAGTCCAGGTGAGGGTCACACCATGTAGTTTCTCTACCTGTTACAGTAGTCCAGGTGAGGGTCATACCATGTAGTGTCTCTACCTGTTACAGTAGTCCAGGTGAGGGTCATACCATGTAGTATCTCTGTTACCTGTTACAGTAGTCCAGGTGAGGGTCATACCATGTAGTATCTCTACCTGCTACAGTAGTCCAGGTGAGGGTCATACCATATAGTGTCTCTACCTGCTACAGTAGTCCAGGTGAGGGTCATACCATGTAGTATCTCTACCTGCTACAGTAGTCCAGGTGAGGGTCATACCATGTAGTATCTCTACCTGCTACAGTAGTCCAGGTGAGGGTCATACCATGTAGTATCTCTACCTGCTACAGTAGTCCAGGTGAGGGTCATACCATGTAGTTTCTCTACCTGTTACAGTAGTCCAGGTGAGGTTCATACCATGTCGTTTCTCTACCTGTTACAGTAGTCCAGGTGATGGTCATACCATGTCGTTTCTCTACCTGTTACAGTAGTCCAGGTGATGGTCATACCATGTAGTTTCTCTACCTGTTACAGTAGTCCAGGTGAGGGTCATACCATGTAGTTTCTCTACCTGTTACAGTAGTCCAGGTGATGGTCATACCATGTAGTTTCTCTACCTGTTACAGTAGTCCAGGTGATGGTCATACCATGTAGTTTCTCTACCTGTTACAGTAGTCCAGGTGAGGGTCATGCCATGTAGTATCTCTACATGCTACAGTGGTCCAGGTGAGGGTCATACCATGTAGTTTCTCTACCTGTTACAGTAGTCCAGGTGAGGGTCATACCATGTCGTTTCTCTGTTACCTGTTACAGTAGTCCAGGTGATGGTCATACCATGTAGTTTCTCTACCTGCTACAGTAGTCCAGGTGATGGTCATACCATGTAGTATCTCTACCTGCTACAGTAGTCCAGGTGATGGTCATACCATGTAGTTTCTCTGTTACCCGCTACAGTAGTCCAGGTGAGGGTCATACCATGTAGTATCTCTACCTGCTACAGTAGTCCAGGTGAGGGTCATACCATGTAGTTTCTCTACCTGTTACAGTAGTCCAGGTGAGGGTCATACCATGTAGTTTCTCTACCTGCTACAGTAGTCCAGGTGAGGGTCATACCATGTAGTATCTCTACCTGCTACAGTGGTCCAGGTGAGGGTCATACCATGTAGTTTCTCTACCTGTTACAGTAGTCCAGGTGAGGGTCATACCATGTCGTTTCTCTGTTACCTGTTACAGTAGTCCAGGTGATGGTCATACCATGTAGTTTCTCTACCTGCTACAGTAGTCCAGGTGATGGTCATACCATGTAGTATCTCTACCTGCTACAGTAGTCCAGGTGATGGTCATACCATGTAGTTTCTCTGTTAACCGCTACAGTAGTCCAGGTGAGGGTCATACCATGTAGTATCTCTACCTGCTACAGTAGTCCAGGTGAGGGTCATACCATGTAGTATCTCTACCTGCTACAGTTGTCCAGGTGAGGGTCATACCATGTAGTATCTCTACATGCTACAGTAGTCCAGGTTAGGGTCATACCATGTAGTATCTCTACCTGCTACAGTAGTCTAGGTGAGGGTCATACCATGTAGTTTCTCTACCTGCTACAGTGGTCCAGGTGAGGGTCTTACCATGTAGTGTCTCTACCTGCTACAGTAGTCCAGGTGAGGGTCATACCATGTCACTTCTCTGTTACCTGCTACAGTAGTCCAGGTGAGGGTCATACCATGTAGTGTCTCTACCTGCTACAGTAGTCCAGGTGAGGGTCATATAATGTAGTATCTCTACCTGCTATAGTAGTCCAGGTGAGGGTCATACCATGTAATATCTCTACCTGATACAGTAGTCCAGGTGAGGCTCATACCATGTAGTATCTCTACCTGCTACAGTAGTCCAGGTGAGGGTCATACCATGTCACTTCTCTGTTACCTGATACAGTAGTCCAGGTGAGGGTCATGCCATGTAGTGTCTCTACCTGCTACAGTAGTCCAGGCGAGGGTCATACCATGTAGTGTCTCTACCTGCTACAGTAGTCCAGGTGAGGGTCATACCATGTAGTATCTCTACCTGTTACAGCAGTCCAGGTGAGGGTCATACCATGTAGTTTCTCTACCTGTTACAGTAGTCCAGGTGAGGGTCATACCATTTAGTATCTCTACCTGTTACAGTAGTCCAGGTGAGGGTCATACCATGTAGTATCTCTGTTATCTGTTACAGTAGTCCAGGTGAGGGTCATACCATGTAGTGTCTCTACCTGCTACAGTAGTCCAGGTGAGGGTCACACCATGTATTTTCTCTGTTACCTGTTACAGTAGTCCAGGTGAGGGTCATACCATGTAGTATCTCTACCTGCTACAGTAGTCCAGGTGAGGGTCATAGCATGTAGTATCTCTACCTGCTACAGTAGTCCAGGTGAGGGTCATACCATGTAGTGTCTCTGTTACCTGCTACAGTAGTCCAGGTGAGGGTCATACCATGTAGTTCTCTACCTGTTACAGTAGTCCAGGTGAGGGTCATACCATGTAGTTTCTCTACCTGCTACAGTAGTCCAGGTGAGGGTCATACCATGTAGTATCTCTACCTGTTACAGTAGTCCAGGTGAGGGTCATACCATGTAGTTTCTCTACCTGTTACAGTAGTCCAGGTGAGGGTCATACCATGTAGTATCTCTACCTGCTACAGTAGTACAGGTGAGGGTCATACCATGTCACTTCTCTGTTACCTGATACAGTAGTCCAGGTGAGGGTCATACCATGTAGTGTCTCTACCTGCTACAGTAGTCCAGGTGAAGGTCATACCATGTAGTTTCTCTACCTGTTACAGTAGTCCAGGTGAGGGTCATACCATGTAGTGTCTCTCTTACCTGTTACAGTAGTCCAGGTGAGGGTCATACCATGTCGTTTCTCTGTTACCTGTTACAGTAGTCCAGGTGAGGGTCATACCATGTAGTTTCTCTACCTGTTACAGTAGTCCAGGTGAGGGTCATACCATGTAGTGTCTCTACCTGTTACAGTAGTCCAGGTGAGGGTCATACCATGTAGTATCTCTGTCACCTGTTACAGTAGTCCAGGTGAGGGTCATACCATGTAGTATCTCTACCTGCTACAGTAGTCCAGGTGAGGGTCATACCATGTAGTGTCTCTACCTGCTACAGTAGTCCAGGTGAGGGTCATACCATGTAGTATCTCTACCTGCTACAGTAGTCCAGGTGAGGGTCATACCATGTAGTATCTCTACCTGCTACAGTAGTCCAGGTGAGGGTCATACCATGTAGTATCTCTACCTGCTACAGTAGTCCAGGTGAGGGTCATACCATGTAGTTTCTCTACCTGTTACAGGAGTCCAGGTGAGGTTCATACCATGTCGTTTCTCTACCTGTTACAGTAGTCCAGGTGATGGTCATACCATGTCGTTTCTCTACCTGTTACAGTAGTCCAGGTGATGGTCATACCATGTAGTTTCTCTACCTGTTACAGTAGTCCAGGTGAGGGTCATACCATGTAGTTTCTCTACCTGTTACAGTAGTCCAGGTGATGGTCATACCATGTAGTTTCTCTACCTGTTACAGTAGTCCAGGTGATGGTCATACCATGTAGTTTCTCTACCTGTTACAGTAGTCCAGGTGAGGGTCATACCATGTAGTATCTCTACATGCTACAGTGGTCCAGGTGAGGGTCATACCATGTAGTTTCTCTACCTGTTACAGTAGTCCAGGTGAGGGTCATACCATGTCGTTTCTCTGTTACCTGTTACAGTAGTCCAGGTGATGGTCATACCATGTAGTTTCTCTACCTGCTACAGTAGTCCAGGTGATGGTCAT
>NW_026601023.1:52500-82500 GCF_029448725.1 Salvelinus fontinalis
TGTTTCCTCTCCTCTCTCTCCCTGTATCATCATGTTTCCTCTCCTCTCTCTCTCTGTATCATCATGTTTCCTCTCCTCTCTCTCTGTATCATCATGTTTCCTCTCCTCTCTCTCCCTGTGTCATCATGTTTCCTCTCCTCTCTCTCTCTCTGTATCATCATGTTTCCTCTCCTCTCTCTGTATCATCATGTTTCCTCTCCTCTCTCTCCCTGTATCATCATGTTTCCTCTCCTCTCTCTCTGTATCATCATGTTTCCTCTCCTCTCTCTCTGTATCATCATGTTTCCTCTCCTCTCTCTCTCTGTGTCATCATGTTTCCTCTCCTCTCTCTCTCTGTATCATAATGTTTCCTCTCCTCTCTCTCTGTATCATCATGTTTCCTCTCCTCTCTCTGTATCATCATGTTTCCTCTCCTCTCTCTGTATCATCATGTTTCCTCTCCTCTCTCCTCTCTCTGTATCATTATGTTTCCTCTCCTCTCCTCTCTCTGTGTCATCATGTTTCCTCTCCTCTCTCTCTCTCTATCATCATGTTTCCTCTTCTCTCCTCTCTCTCTGTATCATCATGTTTCCTCTCCTCTCTCTGTATCATCATGTTTCCTCTCCTCTCTCTCTGTATCATCATGTTTCCTCTCCTCTCTCTCTCTGTATCATCATGTTTCCTCTCCTCTCTCCCTGTATCATCATATTTCATCTCCTCTCTCTCTCTGTATCATCATGTTTCCTCTCCTCTCTCTCTCTGTGTCATCATGTTTTCTCGCCTCGCTCCCTGTATCATCATGTGTCCTCTCCTCGCTCCCTCTATCATCATATTTCATCTCCTCTCTCTCCCTGTGTCATCATGTTTCCTCTCCTCGCTCCCTGTATCATCATGTTTCCTCTCCTCTCTCTCTCTTTGTCATCATGTTTCCTCGCCTCGCTCCCTGTATCATCATGTTTCCTCTCCTCTCCTCTCTCTGTATCATCATGTTTCCTCTCCTCTCTCTCTCTGTATCATCATGTTTCCTCTCCTCTCTCTCTCTGTATCATCATGTTTCCTCTCCTCTCTCTGTATCATCATGTTTCCTCTCCTCTCTCTGTATCATCATTTTCCTCTCCTCTCTCTCTGTATCATCATGTTTCCTCTCCTCTCTCTGTATCATCATTTTCCTCTCCTCGCTCCCTGTATCATCATGTTTCCTCTCCTCTCTCTCTGTATCATCATGTTTCCTCTCCTCTCTCTCTGTATCATCATGTTTCCTCTCCTCGCTCCCTGTATCATCGTGTTTCCTCTCCTCTCTCTCTGTGTCATCATGTTTCCTCTCCTCGCTCCCTGTATCATCATATTTCATCTCCTCTCTCTCTCTCTGTATCATCATGTTTCCTCTCCTCTCTCTCTCTGTATCATCATGTTTCCTCTCCTCTCTCTCTCTGTATCATCATGTTTCCTCTCCTCTCCTCTCTCTCTGTCATCATGTTTCCTCTCCTCTCTGTATCATCATGTTTCCTCTCCTCTCTCTCTCTGTATCATCATGTTTCCTCTCCTCTCTCTCTGTATCATCATGTTTCCTCTCCTCTCTCCCTGTATCATCATATTTCATCTCCTCTCTCTCTCTGTATCATCATGTTTCCTCTCCTCTCTCTCTGTGTCATCATGTTTCCTCTCCTCTCTCTCTCTGTATCATCATGTTTCCTCTCCTCTCTCCCTGTATCATCATATTTTATCTCCTCTCTCTCTCTGTATCGTCATGTTTCCTCTCCTCTCTCTCTGTGTCATCATGTTTCATCTCCTCTCTCTCTCTGTATCATCATGTTTCCTCTCCTCTCTCTGTATCATCATGTTACCTCTCCTCTCTCTGTGTCATCATGTTTCCTCTCCTCTCTCTCTCTGTATCATCATGTTTCATCTCCTCTCTCTCCCTGTATCATCATGTTTCCTCTCCTCTCTCCCTGTGTCATCATGTTTCCTCTCCTCGCTCCCTGTATCATCATATTTCATCTCCTCTCTCTCTCTGTCATATTTCCTCTCCTCTCTCTCTCTATCATCATGTTACCTCTCCTCTCTCTGTATCATAATGTTTCCTCTCTCTCTCTCTCTGTATCATCATGTTTCCTCTCCTCTCTCTCTGTGTCATCATGTTTCCTCTCCTCTCTCTCTCTGTATCATCATGTTTCCTCTCCTCTCTCCCTGTATCATCATGTTTCCTCTCCTCTCTCTCTCTGTGTCATCATGTTTCCTCGCCTCGCTCCCTGTATCATCATGTTTCCTCGCCTCGCTCTGTATCATCATGTTTCCTCTCCTCTCTCTGTGTCATCATATTTCATCTCCTCTCTCTCTCTCTGTATCATCATGTTTCCTCTCCTCTCTCTGTATCATCATGTTTCCTCTCCTCTCTCACTGTATCATCATATTTCATCTCCTCTCTCTCTCTGTCATCATGTTTCCTCTCCTCTCTCTATCATCATGTTTCCTCTCCTCTCTCTCTATGTATCATCATATTTCATCTCCTCTCTCTCTCTCTGAATCATCATATTTCATCTCCTCTCTCTCTCTCTGTATCATCATGTTTCCTCTCCTCTCTCTCTCTGTATCATCATGTTTCCTCTCCTCTCTCTCTGTATCATCATATTTCCTCTCCTCTCTATGTATCATCATATTTCATCTCCTCTCTCTCTCTCTGTCATATTTCCTCTCCTCTCTCTCTCTCTCTGTCATCATGTTTCCTCTCCTCTCTCTCTCTATCATCATGTTTCCTCTCCTCTCTCTCTCTCTGTCATCATGTTTCCTCTCCTCTCTCTCTCTGTATCATCATGTTTCCTCTCCTCTCTCTCTGTATCATCATGTTTCCTCTCCTCTCTCTCCCTGCATCATCATGTTTCCTCTCCTCTCTCTCCCTGTATCATCATGTTTCCTCTCCTCTCTCTCCCTGTATCATCATGTTTCCTCTCCTCTCTCTCTCTCTGTATCATCATGTTTCCTCTCCTCTCTCTCCCTGTGTCATCGTTTCCTCTCCTCTCTCTGTATCATCATGTTTCCTCTCCTCTCTCTCTGTATCATCATGTTTCCTCTCCTCTCTCTCCCTGTGTCATCATGTTTCCTCTCCTCTCTCTCTCTGTATCATCATGTTTCCTCTCCTCTCTCTCCCTGTATCATCATGTTTCCTCTCCTCTCTCTCTCTGTATCATCATGTTTCCTCTCCTCTCTCTCCCTGTATCATCATGTTTCCTCTCCTCTCTCTCTCTGTGTCATCATATTTCATCTCCTCTCTCTCTCTGGATCATCATGTTTCCTCTCCTCTCTCTCTGTGTCATCATGTTTCCTCTCCTCTCTCTCCCTGTATCATCATATTTCATCTCCTCTCTCTCCCTGTGTCATCATGTTTCCTCTCCTCGCTCTCTGTATCATCATGTTTCCTCTCCTCTCTCTGTATCATCATGTTTCATCTCCTCTCTCTCCCTGTATCATCATGTTTCCTCTCCTCTCTCCCTGTATCATCATATTTCATCTCCTCTCTCTCCCTGTGTCATCATGTTTCCTCTCCTCGCTCCCTGTATCATCATGTTTCCTCTCCTCTCTCTCTCTCTGTATCATCATGTTTCCTCTCCTCTCTCTGTATCATCATGTTTCCTCTCCTCTCTCCTCTCTCTGTATCATCATGTTTCCTCTCCTCTCTCTCTGTATCATCATGTTTCCTCTCCTCTCTCTCTCTCTATCATCATGTTTCCTCTCCTCTCTCTCTGTATCATCATGTTTCCTCTCCTCGCTCCCTGCATCATCATGTTTCCTCTCCTCTCTCTCTCTCTGTATCATCATGTTTCCTCTCCACTCTCTCTGCATCATCATGTTTCCTCTCCTCTCTCTCTCTCTGTATCATCATGTTTCCTCTCCTCTCTCTCTCTATCATCATGTTTCTTCTCCTCTCTCTCTGTATCATCATGTTTCCTCTCCTCGCTCCCTGTATCATCATGTTTCCTCTCCTCTCACCCTGTATCATCATGTTTCCTCTCCTCTCTCTCTCTATCATCATGTTTCCTCTCCTCTCTCTCTGTATCATCATGTTTCCTCTCCTCTCTCTCTGTGTCATCATGTTTCCTCTCCTCTCTCTCTCTCTGTATCATCCTCTATCTCTCATGTGTTTCCTCTGCTCTTTCTCCCTGTATCCCAGCTCCGTGTGGGGGGAACCTGACAGGTCGCACTGGGCTAATCCTGTCTCCAGAGTACCCTGAGCCGTACCCCCACGGACGAGAGTGTGACTGGACCGTCTCTGTCACCCCTGACTACGTCATCGCACTCAATTTCAACCAGTGAGTGTTACCCAGGGAACTAATGGAGTACACACGTAGTCTACACACCATGCATTGACATTATCAATGTTTGACGTCGACTAAAAGTCATTATTTTTTGTCGCAGTAAACTTCAACCTGTGAGCATGACACTAATTACATACTCACATGGAGGCAAATCCTAACTTCCATTCAAATGGTGACTTTGTTATGCACTGTTGCCAATGGGAGACTTTAAATCGACGTTTGCATTCGCCCCCCGTAGAGACCATGCATGTCAATGTTGTTGATTTATATCATGTATGTGTGTGTTAGCACCCACGTTATTCCCTGGTCAGATTATATAGTCTAGAATATTCTTTACCCACGTTATTCCCTGGTCAGATTATATAGTCTAGAATACTCTATACCCACATTATTCCCTGGTCAGATTATATGGTCTAGATTAATCTTTAACCACGTTATTCCCTGGTCAGATTATATAGTCTAGAATACTCTTTACCCACGTTATTCCCTGGTCAGATTATATGGTCTAGAATACTCCTTACCCACGTTATTCCCTGGTCAGATTATATGGTCTAGAATACTCCTTACCCACGTTATTCCCTGGTCAGATTATATGGTCTAGAATACTCTTTACCCACGTTATTCCCTGGTCAGATTATATGGTCTAGAATACTCTTTACCCACGTTATTCCCTGGTCAGATTATATAGTCTAGAATACTCTTTACCCACATTATTCCCTGGTCATATTATATGGTCTAGAATACTCCTTACCCACGTTATTCCCTGGTCAGATTATATAGTCTAGAATACTCTTTACCCACGTTATTCCCTGGTCAGATTATATAGTCTAGAATACTCCTTACCCACGTTATTCCCTGGTCAGATTATATGGTCTAGAATACTCTTTACCCACGTTATTCTCTGGTCAGATTATATGGTCTAGAATACTCCTTATCCACGTTATTCTCTGGTCATATTATATGGTCTAGAATACTCTTTACCCACGTTATTCTCTGGTCAGATTATATGTTCTAGAATACTCTTTACCCACGTTATTCCCTGGTCAGATTATATAGTCTAGAATACTCTTTACCCACATTATTCCCTGGTCATATTATATGGTCTAGAATACTCTTTACCCACGTTATTCCCTGGTCAGATTATATAGTCTAGAATACTCTTTACCCACGTTATTCCCTGGTCAGTTCAAAAACACATGTTACGATATTCACATATTATGTTAGCTAGTTACGAAAAACACATGTTACGATATTCACATATTATGCTAGCTAGGTATGAAAAACACATGTTACGATATTCACATATTATGCTAGCTAGGTACGAAAAACACATGTTACGATATTCACATATTATGCTAGCTAGGTATGAAAGACACATGTTACTATATTCAAACTTACACAATGACATATTTTCCTCCTCTGTGTTGTTCAGATTCAGTCTGGAGCCCAGCTATGACTTCCTCCACATCTATGACGGCCCTGACTCCCTCCACCCTCTGTTGGGGAGTTTCTACGGTACTGACGTCCCCGACCGCATCGAGAGCAGTTCCAACACTCTCTTCCTCGCCTTCCGCAGCGACGCATCGCTCAGCAGCAACGGCTTCGTCCTGCAGTACACAGGTAGGTCGCACTCCCTCTAGTGGTGGGAGGAGTAAAGTGCTTCTGTGGTTTTTGGTCTTTTGTAGTAATGGAGAATGAGAAGTGGGGAAGAGAGAGAGAGAAATTAGGGGAGAGAAAGAGAGCGGTGGGGCGAGAGAGAGAAAGAGCGAGAGAGTTGGGGCGTTAGAAAGAGGGACGAGAGAGAGGGAGTGTTGGGGAGAGAGAGAGGTGGGAGAGAGAGAGAGAGAGAGAGAGAGAGAGAGAGGGAGTGTTGGGGAGAGAGAGAGGTGGGGGGAGCGAGAGAGAGAGGTGGGAGAGAGAGAGAGAGAGAGAGGTGGGAGAGAGAGACAGGGAGTGGTGGCGAGAGAAAGAGGGGGGAGAGAGAGACAGGGAGTGATGGCGAGAGAGAGAGGGGGGAGAGAGAGGGGTGGGAGAGAGAGAGGGGGGAGAGAGAGGGAGTGGTGGCGAGAGAGAGGGGTGGAAGAGGGAAAGTAGTGTGTGTGTGTGTGTGTGTGTGTGTGTGTGTGTGTGTGTGTGTGTGTGTGTGTGTGTGTGTGTGTGTGTTAAAGCTCTGTTTGATCAATGTGTCCCTGTCGTCTTGTTGCACACTAAAGGCTTCTGGTAAATTAGAGCAAACGGACGTTTGTTGTTAAACACTCCCGTGGTTCGTGGCGCTGACCGACCCCGCTTTGTGGGTTTGTTTGGAGCGCCGTCTAAGCGTGTTTGATCACAGGTGACGGTACAGTACCGTACACGCTGTTTATACACGATCACAGACGTTCAAAGTGCATTCAAGATCACAGGCGCCCCCTTTTTACCGTGTGGGTGGATGTCGGTCGCTGGGTATGTGTGTGTGTGTGTGTGTGTGTGTGTGTGTGTGTGTGTGTGTGTGTGTGTGTGTGTGTATGTGTGTATGTGTGTGTGTGTGTGTGTGTGTGTGTGTGTGTGTGTGTGTGTGTGTGTGTGTGTGTGTGTGTGTGTGTGTGTCTGTGTCTGTGTCTGTGTCTGTGTCTGTGTCTGTGTGTGTGTGTGTGTGTGTGTGTGTGTGTGCGTGTGTGTGTGTGCGTGTAGCAGTTGGTTGACGGGTCTGTTAACTGGTCTGTGTGTTGTGGTTGAGTCCCAGAGGGTTGGGATTCTGCAGTGAGTGAACATCTGTCATCAGGAATAGAGGATTAATATAAGATAGTTGAAGTGAAAAGATGGCTGTTGGGACTTTGGGTTTAAAGACCTGCGTTAACAGTCTAGAGAACACGGCATCTATGAAGGCCTCATTACAGAGGCAGAGGAGGCAACGCTAAAAGAAAGGGAGTAGCTTGTAAACTCTGGTGTAATTACAGTTTAGAATGTATTACTGAACTTCAATACACACACGTTGGTTGAATACGGTATTCCGTTTTAGATTGGAAGATCATAAAAGGAAAGGAGAGATGAAAGGAAAGGAGAGATGAAAGGAAAGGAGAGATGAAAGGGCAATATTAGCCCTATACCCTCTATTTGGGGTCATTGAAGTCAACATTCAGTTTTTTTTGGGAAACACAAGTCTGGGGTAGTACTGTATGTTTCACTGCAATATATTATAAACAGGGGTTTGTGTAATGGAGGAGTAGAGGAAAGGAAATGAGAGGAAAGGAGAGGAGAGGGTAAGAAATGAGAGGAGAGGAGAGGAAAGGAGAGTAGAGGAGAGGGTAGGAAATGAGAGGAGAGGGTAGGAAATGAGAGAAGAGGGTTGAAAAGGAGAGGAGAGGAAATGAGAGGAGAGGTTAGGAAATGAGAGGAGAGTAGAGGAAAGGAAATGAGAGGAAAGGAGAGGAGAGGAGAGAAACATTAACTTCCTCCTGAAGTCCACAATCAGCTCCTTTGTTTTGGCTGACATTGAGGGAAAGGTTGTTTACATGGCATCAGGCTGTCAGAGTGGTATGAGGTCTACTACTGTCAGAGTGCCTACATCCTCCCTGTAGGCTGTCTGGTCGTTGTTGGTAATGAGGTCTACTACTGTCAGAGTGCCTACATCCTCCCTGTAGGCTGTCTGGTCGTTGTTGGTAATGAGGTCTACTACTGTCAGAGTGCCTACCTCCTCCCTGTAGACTGTTTGGTTGTTGTTGGTAATGAGGTCTACTACTGTCAGAGTGCCTACCTAATCGGTGTAGGCCGCCTGGTTGTTGGTAATGAGGTCTACTACTGTCAGAGTGCCTACATCCTCGTTGTAGGCCACCTCGTTGTTGGTAATGAGGTCTACTACTGTCAGAGTGTCTACCTCCTCGGTGTAGGCCGCCTGGTTGTTGTTGGTAATGAGGTCTACTACTGTCAGAGTGCCTACATCCTCGTTGTAGGCCACCTCGTTGTTGGTAATGAGGTCTACTACTGTCAGAGTGTCTACCTCATCGGTGTAGGCCGCCTGGTTGTTGTTGGTAATGAGGTCTACTACTGTCAGGGTGTCTACCTCCTCCCTGTAGACTGTTTGGTTGTTGTTGGTAATGAGGCCTACTACTGTCAGAGTGTCTACCTCATCGGTGTAGGCCGCCTTGTGGTTGTTGGTAATGAGGTCTACTACTGTCAGAGTGCCTACCTCCTCGTTGTAGGCCACCTCGTTGTTGGTAATGAGGTCTACTACTGTCAGAGCGGTAGGTGAATTGGAGAGGGTGGAGTGTGTTGGGGAGGGAGGAGGTGAGATGGAGAGGGTGGAGTGTGTTGAGGAGGGAGGAGGTGAGATGGAGAGGGTAGAGTGTGTCAGGGAGGGAGGAGGTGAATTGGAGAGGGTAGAGTGTGTTGAGGAGGGAGGCGGTGAATTGGAGAGGGTGGAGTGTGTTGAGGAGGGAGGAGGTGAGATGGAGAGGGTAGAGTGTGTCAGGGAGGGAGGAGGTGAGATGGAGAGGGTGGAGTGTGTTGGGGAGGTGAGATGGAGAGGGTAGAGTGTGTTGAGGAGGGAGGAGGTGAGATGGAGAGGGTGGAGTGTGTTGAGGAGGGAGGAGGTGAGATGGAGAGGGTAGAGTGGGTTGGGGAGGGAGGAGGTGAGATGGAACGCGTAGAGTGTGTTGAGGAGGGAGGAGGTGAGATGGAGAGGGTAGAGTGGGTTGGGGAGGGAGGAGGTGAGATGGAGAGGGTAGAGTGTGTTGAGGAGGGAGGAGGTGAGATGGAGAGGGTGGAGTGTGTTGGAGAGGGTGGAGTGTGTCAGGGAGGGAGGAGGTGAGATGGAGAGGGTGGAGTGTGTCAGGGAGGGAGGAGGTGAGATGGAGAGGGTAGAGTGTGTTGAGGAGGGAGGAGGTGAGATGGAGAGGGTGGAGTGTGTCAGGGAGGGAGGAGGTGAGATGGAGAGGGTGGAGTGTGTCAGGGAGGGAGGAGGTGAGATGGAGAGGGTGGAGTGTGTCAGGGAGGGAGGAGGTGAGATGGAGAGGGTGGAGTGTGTCAGGGAGGGAGGAGGTGAGATGGAGAGGGTAGAGTGTGTCAGGGAGGGAGGGAGGAGGTGAGATGGAGAGGGTGGAGTGTGTCAGGGAGGGAGGAGGTGAGATGGAGAGGGTGGAGTGTGTTGAGGAGGTGAGATGGAGAGGGTGGAGTGGGTTGGGGAGGGAGGCGGTGAATTGGAGAGGGTTGAGTGTGTTGAGGGAGGAGGTGAGATGGAGAGGGTAGAGTGTGTTGAGGAGGTGAGATGGAGAGGGTGGAGTGTGTCAGTGAGGGAGGAGGTGAGATGGAGAGGGTAGAGTGGGTTGGGGAGGGAGGAGGTGAGATGGAGAGGGTGGAGTGGGTTGAGGAGGGAGGAGGTGAGATGGAGAGGGTGGAGTGTGTCAGGGAGGGAGGAGGTGAGATGGAGAGGGTGGAGTGGGTTGGGGAGGGAGGCGGTGAATTGGAGAGGGTGGAGTGTGTCAGGGAGGGAGGAGGTGAGATGGAGAGGGTAGAGTGTGTCAGGGAGGGAGGAGGTGAGATGGAGAGGGTGGAGTGTGTTGGGGAGGGAGGAGGTGAGATGGAGAGGGTGGAGTGTGTTGAGGAGGGAGGCGGTGAGATGGAGAGGGTAGATGTGTTGAGGAGGTGAGATGGAGAGGGTGGAGTGTGTTGGGGAGGGAGGAGGTGAGATGGAGAGGGTAGAGTGTGTCAGGGAGGGAGGCGGTGAGATGGAGAGGGTAGATGTGTTGAGGAGGTGAGATGGAGAGGGTGGAGTGTGTTGGGGAGGGAGGAGGTGAGATGGAGAGGGTAGAGTGTGTCAGGGAGGGAGGAGGTGAGATGGAGAGGGTAGAGTGTGTTGAGGAGGGGAGGGAGGAGGTGAGATGGAGAGGGTGGAGTGTGTCAGGGAGGGAGGAGGTGAGATGGAGAG
The DNA here is from genome assembly GCF_029448725.1 of Salvelinus fontinalis. NCBI lineage: Eukaryota > Metazoa > Chordata > Actinopteri > Salmoniformes > Salmonidae > Salvelinus > Salvelinus fontinalis. Next base: position 62,692 of record NW_026601023.1, read on the forward strand.
GGTGGAGTTTTTTTGGGGAGGGAGGCGGTGAGATGGAGAGGGTGGAGTGTGTTGAGGAGGGAGGCGGTGAGATGGAGAGGGTGGAGTGTGTCGAGGAGGTGAGATGGAGAGGGTGGAGTGTGTTGGGGAGGTGAGATGGAGAGGGTGGAGTGTGTTGAGGAGGGAGGAGGTGAGATGGAGAGGGTGGAGTGTGTTGAGGAGGGAGGCGGTGAGATGGAGAGGGTGGAGTGTGTTGGGGAGGGGAGGGAGGAGGTGAGATGGAGAGGGTGGAGTGTGTTGGGGAGGGAGGAGGTGAGATAGAGAGGGTGGAGTGTGTTGAGGAGAGAGGAGGTGAGATGGAGAGGGTGGAGTGTGTCAGGGAGGGAGGAGGTGATATGGAGAGGGTGGAGTGTGTCAGGGAGGGAGGAGGTGACATGGAGAGGGTGGAGTGTGTCGGGGAGGGAGGAGGTGAGATGGAGAGGGTGGAGTGTGTTGGGGAGGTGAGATGGAGAGGGTGGAGTGTGTTGGGGAGGTGAGATGGAGAGGGTGGAGTGTGTTGGGGAGGGAGGTGGCGAGATGGAGAGGGTAGAGTGTGTTGAGGAGGTGAGAAGGAGAGGGTGGAGTGTGTTGAGGAGGTGAGATGGAGAGGGTGGAGTGTGTTGAGGAGGTGAGATGGAGAGGGTGGAGTGTGTTGAGGAGGTGAGATGGAGAGGGTGGAGTGTGTTGGGGAGGGGAGGGAGGAGGTGAGATGGAGAGGGTAGAGTGTGTCAGGGAGGGAGGAGGTGAGATAGAGAGGGTGGAGTGGTTTGGGGAGGGAGGAGGTGAGATGGAGAGGGTGGAGTGTGTTGGGGAGGAAGGCGGTGAGATGGAGAGGGTGGAGTGTGTTGAGGAGGGAGGAGGTGAAATGGAGAGGGTGGAGTGGGTTGGGGAGGGGAGGGAGGAGGTGAGATGGAGAGGGTAGAGTGTGTCAGGGAGGGAGGCGGTGAGATGGAGAGGGTGGAGTGTGTTGGGGAGGGAGGCGGCGAGATGGAGAGGGTGGAGTGTGTTGGGGAGGGAGGAGGTGAGATGGAGAGGGTGGAGTGTGTTGAGAAGGGAGGAGGTGAGATGGAGAGGGTGGAGTGGGTTGGGGAGGAAGGAGGTGAGATGGAGAGGGTGGAGTGTGTTGAGGAGGGAGGAGGTGAGATGGAGAGGGTGGAGTGTGTTGAGGAGGGAGGAGGTGAGATGGAGAGTGTGGAGTGTGTTGAGGAAGGGAGGGAGGAGGTGAGATGGAGAGGGTAGAGTGTGTTGAGGAGGTGAGATGGAGAGGGTGGAGTGTGTTGAGGAGGTGAGATGGAGAGGGTGGAGTGTGTTGGGGAGGGAGGCGGCGAGATGGAGAGGGTGGAGTGTGTTGAGGAGGTGAGATGGAGAGGGTGGAGTGTGTTGAGGAGGGAGGAGGTGAGATGGAGAGGGTGGAGTGGGTTGAGGAGGGAGGAGGTGAGATGGAGAGGGTGGAGTGTGTTGGGGTGGGTGATATGGTCATTGACTAGCCTCTCAAAGCATTTCATGATGAAGGAAGTGAGTGCTACTGGTCGGTAGTCATTCAGTTCTGTTACTTTCCCTTTCTTGGGCACTGGGATGATAGTGGACATTAATAAATAAAGCTTTATTTATACAGCACATTTCAGACATGGAATGCAACACAATATCCTTCACAGGAAAAAAACTAATAAAACCACTGAAAATATAAACTTTAATATTTACTACACAACAAACGAATGCATAACAATAAAAACGGAACGGCTCAAAAGCCAACTGAGGAAAAGCACATCTAATAATGTTTCAGCCCCCCTCAGGGTCTCTGCTGTTCCAGAGGCTGGGGGCATAGTAACTAAAGACTGCCTCTCCATGTCTCTTGGTCCCCCTCAGGGTCTCTGGCTGTGCCAGAGGCTGGGGGCATAGTAACTAAAGACTGTCTCTCCATGTCTCTTGGTCCCCCTCAGGGTCTCTGGCTGTTCCAGAGGCTGGGGGAATAGTAACCTGTCTAGGACCAGCGTGGCGCTAGCGGCACACCCCCCCCCCCCCCACTGAAAAACCAGTGCCGCGAAATTCAAAAAAAATATTTTTTTTAAATATTTAACTTTCACACATTAAAGTCCAATACAGCTAATGAAAGACACAGATCTTGTGAATCCAGTCAACATGTCCGATTTTTAAAATGTTTTACAGGGAAGACACAATATGTAAAGATGTACATCTATTACCTAAAAACATATTAGCATAATCCACCATCTTTTATTTGTCCACCAACACCAGTAGCCATCACCAATTCGGCTAAACTAAGATATTTATAGCCCCTAACCAACAAAAAAACTCATTAGATGACAGTCTGATAACATATTTATGGTATGGGATAGGTTTTGTTAGAAAAAAGTGCATATTTCAGGTAGATGGCATAAGTTACAATTGCACCCACCGTCACAAATGGAATAGAAAAACTACTTAGAGCAACGTGTTTACCTACTTACTAATCATCAAACATTTCGTAAAAATACACAGCATACACGAATCGAAAGACACAGATCCTGTGAATACAGACAATATTTCAGATTTTCTAAGTGTCTTACAGCGAAAACACAATAAATCGTTATATTAGCATACCACATATGCAAACGTTACCAGAGCATTGATTCTAGCCAAAGAGAGCGATAACATCAACATCGCCAAAATATATTAATTTTTTCACTAACCTTCTCAGAATTCTTCCGATGACACTCCTGTAACATCATATTACACATTCCATATAGAGTTTGATCGCAAATGTTTATATTTAGCCACCAAAATCATGGTTAGACAATGTGAAATGTAGACAAGCTGGTAAAGAAAAAGTCCTTGCGCCACTTAGACAGTGATCTACTCTTATACATAAATACTCATAAACGTGACTAAAAAATATAGGGTGGACAGGGATTGAAAGACAATTTAATTCTTAATACAATTGCGGAATAACATTTTTTAATTTATCCTTACTTTTCAATACAGTTTGCGCCTAGCGAAGCTACGTCATAAAACATGGCGTCCTAAGCCACTAAAATGTTTCGACAGAAACACGATTTATCATAATAAAAATGTCCTACCTTGAGCTGTTCTTCCATCAGTATCTTGGGCAAAGGATCCTTTCTTGGGAGAAATCGTCTTTTGGTGGAAAGCTGTCCTCTTGCCATGTCGAAATGCCAACTGCGTTCGGGATGAACTGAAAAGCGTGTCCAACTATTCACATCGTTTCAAAAAGAAATGTCCCAAAATCGCACTAAACGGATATAAATTGCTATAAAACGCTTTAAATTAACTACCTTATGATGTTTTTAACTCCTATAACGAGTGAAAAGATGACCGGAGAAATATAACAGGCTAAACTAACGCTTGGAACAGGAGAGGGTCGGTGTCCTCCACGCGCGTTACGCAGCAAGAAAAGACTTGCTAGCTACAGGGTTTTTTCATTTGTAGTGCCTGTGAACGCGCAATCGACCCCATTGGAATCGTCATCACGTAAAGGCATCCAGGGGAAGACGTAAGAAGTGTCCGTATAGTCATAGCAAAATCAGTGCCCTTTTAACTGACTTCAGAACAGTGGCCAACATTTCTGAAATCTGAATCCATGTCAGGGAAATTGCTGTAGAATGGGCTCTGTTCCACTTAGAGACAAAATTTCAACTCCTATAGAAACTATAGACTGTTTTCTATCCAATAATAATAATAATATGCATATTGTACGATCAAGGATTTTGTGGGAAGCCGTTTCAAAAATTACCAAATTAGCATAAATAGTCTAAACAGCGCCCCCATCCCCAACAGGGTAACTAAAGACTGTCTCTCCATGTCTCTTGGTCCCCCTCAGGGTCTCTGGCTGTTCCAGAGGCTGGGGGCATAGTAACTAAAGGCTGTCTCTCCATGTCTCTTGGTCCCCCTCATTGTCTCTGGCTGTTCCAGAGGCTGGGGGCATAGTAACTAAAGACTGTCTCTCCATGTCTCTTGGTCCCCCTCAGGGTCTCTGGCTGTTCCAGAGGCTGGGGGAATAGTAACTAAAGGCTGTCTCTCCATGTCTCTTGGTCCCCCTCAGGGTCTCTGGCTGTTCCAGAGGCTGGGGGCATAATATGTAAAGGCGGCCTCTCCATGCCTCTTGGTCCTAGGCTTTGGGATAGTTAAAGGCTGTCTCTCCATGCCTCTTGGTCCTAGGCTTTGGGAGAGTTAAAAGGCTGTCTCTCCATGCCTCTTGGTCCTGGGCTTTGGGATAGTTAAAAGGCTGTCTCTCCATGCCTCTTGGTCCTAGGCTTTGGGATAGTTAAAAGGACAGAGGACCTGAGGGACCTACAGGGTACATCACTTAAAGCATGTCTGACATGTATTGGGGTGAACAATCATGGATTGATTTAAAAACCAATAAAACCAATCTTGGTCAGTACCCAGGCTGCAGCATTCTGTATGGTTTACAGTACAGAGACCTTTAAACCGGTGTAATGTGTTCTCTGTCTGGTCTTGGTCAGTACCCAGGCTGCAGCATTCTGTATGGTTTGCAGTTGACAAATGGCTTTCTTGGGTAGACCAGACAGGAGAACATTACAGTAGTCCAGCTTGCTTGTAGTAAAAGCATTGATGAGTCTCTCTGTATCAGCCTGAGAGAGAAATGGCTGCACCATGGCAATGTTCCTCAGGTGGTAAAAAGTTATTTCGGTCACATTCCTAATGTGGGATTAGATATGGAGTTTAGAATCTAGATTAATAGGTTTAAAATAACACTGCAGGTTTTTTCACACAACACAACGCTACAGACATCTCAAGTTTTGAGGAAGCGTGCAATTGGCATCACATTTTTTAGATGTGGGGGAGAGTGTGTGTGGGGGGGGTGGGGACGGGGGGGGGGGTAGGATTTATCAGGTCATCAATGGTCGAGATGAACACACTAATTATTCTGATTATTAGTGATAATTTTAGTAAAATGAGCCCGTCTGGCATTTCTAATTGCCTTGTTATAAATGCCAAGTTGCTCTCTCAGAGTATCATAATGGACCTGCAACTTTAATTGTCTTTAATTGATTAGTTTCCCTACTCATCCAAGGGGCTCTCCATTTGGATGTGTCCTTTGTCACCTTTACTGGAGCTATGTCATCAACGGTTGCCCTTCATTTGCTAGTAAAGTTATCCATACTAAAATCATCACAAGAGAAAGGCAGAAAAGCCTGTGGAATGTTGTTCAGACACGCAATAAAATCTGTAGCAACTTCAGAGGTCAGATAGTGTTTCTTAATAATGAGTTAATAATGAGTTCAGTATTACCCTTATTATTATTATTGTCTGGGAAACAAGGTAGTATAAATCCCCAGTGGTGATCAGAGAAAGCAACATCAACAATTGAGGATATATCAGTAGAAAGCCCCTTGGTAATAACCAGGTCTAGAGTACGGCTGTGGTTATGGGTGGGCCCAGTAGAAAGCCCCTTGGTAATAACCAGGTCCAGAGTATAGCTGTGGTTATGGGTGGGCCCAGTAGAAAGCCCTTTGGTAATAACCAGGTCCAGAGTATGGCTGTGGTTATGGGTGGGTCCAGTAGAAAGCCCCTTGGTAATAACCAGGTCCAGAGTATGGCTGTGGTTATGGGTGGGCCCAGTAGAAAGCCCCTTGGTAATAACCAGCGCCAGAGTATGGCTGTGGTTATGGGTGGGCCCAGTAGAAAGCCCCTTGGTAATAACCAGGTCCAGTAGAAAGCCCCTTGGTAATAACCTGGTCCAGAGTATGGCCGTGGTTATGGGTGGGCCCAGTAGAAAGCCCCTTGGTAATAACCAGCGCCAGAGTTTGGCTGTGGGTATGGGTGGGCCCAGTAGAAAGCCCCTTGGTAATAACCAGGTCCAGCAGAAAGCCCCTTGGTAATAACTAGGTCTAGAGTACGGCTGTGGTTATGGGTGGGCCCAGTAGAAAGCCCCTTGGTAATAACCAGGTCCAGAGTATGGCTGTGGTTATGGGTGGGCCCAGTAGAAAGCCCCTTGGTAATAACCAGGTCCATAGTATGGTTGTGGTTATGGGTGGGCCCAGTAGAAAGCCCCTTGGTAATAACCAGTTCCAGAGTATGGCTGTGGTTATGGGTGGGCCCAGTAGAAAGCCCCTTGGTAATAACCAGGTCTAGAGTATGGCTGTGGTTATGGGTGGGCCCAGTAGAAAGCCCCTTGGTAATAACCAGGTCCAGAGTATGTATGTGGTTATGGGTGGATCCAGTAGAAAGCCCCTTGGTAATAACCAGGTCCAGTAGAAATCCCCTTGGTAATAACCAGGTCCAGTAGAAAGCCCCTTGGTAATAACCAGGTCTAGAGTATGGCTGTGGTTATGGGTGGGCCCAGTAGAAAGCCCCTTGGTAATAACCGGGTCCAGAGTATGGCTGTGGTTATGGGTGGGCCCAGTAGAAAGCCCCTTGGTAATAACCAGGTCCAGAGTATGGCTGTGGTTATGGATGGGCCCAGTAGAAAGCCCCTTGGTTATAACCAGGTCCAGTAGAAAGCCCCTTGGTAATAACCAGGTCCAGTAGAAAGCCCCTTGGTAATAACCAGGTCTAGAGTATGGCTGTGGTTATGGGTGGGCCCAGTAGAAAGCCCCTTGGTATAACCGGTCCAGAGTATGTCTGCGGTTATGGGTGGGCCCAGTAGAAAGCCCCTTGGTTATAACCAGGTCCAGTAGAAAGCCCCTTGGTAATAACCAGGTCCAGTAGAAAGACCCTTGGTAATAACCAGGTCAAGTAGAAAGCCCCTTGGTAATAACCAGGTCTAGAGTATTGCTGTGGTTATGGGTGGGCCCAGTAGAAAGCCCCTTGGTAATAACCAGGTCCATAGTATGACTATGGTTATGGGTGGGCCCAGTAGAAAGCCCCTTGGTATTAACCAGGTCCAGAGTATGGCTGTGGTTATGGGTGGGTCCAGTAGAAAGCCCCTTGGTAATAACCAGGCCCAGTGTATGGCTGTGGTTATGGGTGGGCCCAGTAGAAAGCCCCTTGGTAATAACCAGGTCCAGGGTTTGGCTGTGGTTATGGTTGGGCCCAGTAGAAAGCCCCTTGGTAATAACCAGGTTCAGAGTATGGCTGTGGTTATGGGTGGGCCCAGTAGAAAGCCCCTTGGTAATAACCAGGTCCAGAGTATGGCTGTGGTTATGGGTGGGCCCAGTAGAAAGCCCCTTGGTAATAACCAGGTCCAGAGTATGGCTGTGGTTATGGGTGGGCCCAGTAGAAAGCCCCTTGGTAATAACCAGGTCCAGTAGAAAGCCCCTTGGTAACAACCAGGTCTAGAGTATGACTGTGGTAATGGGTGGATCCAGTAGAAAGCCCCTTGGTAATAACCAGGTCAAGTAGAAAGCCCCTTGGTAATAACCAGGTCCAGAGTATGGCTGTGGTTATGGGTGGGCCCAGTAGAAAGCCCCTTGGTAATAACCAGGTCCAGTAGAAAGCCCCTTGGTAATAACCAGGTCCAGAGTATGGCCGTGGTTATGGGTGGGCCCAGTAGAAAGCCCCTTGGTAATAACCAGGTCCAGAGTATGGCTGTGGTTATGGTTTGGCCCAGTAGAAAGCCCCTTGGTAATAACCAGGTCCAGTAGAAAGCCCCTTGGTAATAACCAGGTCTAGAGTATGACTGTGGTAATGGGTGGATCCAGTAGAAAGCCCCTTGGTAATAACCAAGTCCAGTAGAAAGCCCCTTGGTAATAACCAGGTCTAGAGTATGGCTGTAGTAATGGGTGGATCCAGTAGAAAGCCCCTTGGTAATAACCAGGTTCAGAGTATGGCTGTGGTTATGGGTGGGCCCAGTAGAAAGCCCCTTGGTAATAACCAGGTCCAGAGTATGGCTGTGGTTATGGGTGGGCCCAGTAGAAAGCCCCTTGGTAATAACCAGGTCCAGAGTATGGCTGTGGTTATGGGTGGGCCCAGTAGAAAGCCCCTTGGTAATAACCAGGTCCAGAGTATGGCTGTGGTTATGGGTGGGCCCAGTAGAAAGCCCCTTGGTAATAACCAGGTCCAGTAGAAAGCCCCTTGGTAACAACCAGGTCTAGAGTATGACTGTGGTAATGGGTGGATCCAGTAGAAAGCCCCTTGGTAATAACCAGGTCAAGTAGAAAGCCCCTTGGTAATAACCAGGTCCAGAGTATGGCTGTGGTTATGGGTGGGCCCAGTAGAAAGCCCCTTGGTAATAACCAGGTCCAGTAGAAAGCCCCTTGGTAATAACCAGGTCCAGAGTATGGCTGTGGTTATCGGTGGGCCCAGTAGAAAGTCCCTTGGTAATAACCAGGTCCAGAGTATGGCTGTGGTTATGGTTTGGCCCAGTAGAAAGCCCCTTGGTAATAACCAGGTCCAGTAGAAAGCCCCTTGGTAATAACCAGGTCTAGAGTATGACTGTGGTAATGGGTGGATCCAGTAGAAAGCCCCTTGGTAATAACCAAGTCCAGTAGAAAGCCCCTTGGTAATAACCAGGTCTAGAGTATGGCTGTAGTAATGGGTGGATCCAGTAGAAAGCCCCTTGGTAATAACCAGGTTCAGAGTATGGCTGTGGTTATGGGTGGGCCCAGTAGAAAGCCCCTTGGTAATAACCAGGTCCAGAGTATGGCTGTGGTTATGGGTGGGCCCAGTAGAAAGCCCCTTGGTAATAACCAGGTCCAGAGTATGGCTGTGGTTATGGATGGGCCCAGTAGAAAGCCCCTTGGTTATAACCAGGTCCAGTAGAAAGCCCCTTGGTAATAACCAGGTCCAGTAGAAAGCCCCTTGGTAATAACCAGGTTCAGAATATGGCTGTGGTTATGGGTGGGCCCAGTAGAAAGCCCCTTGGTATAACCAGGTCCAGAGTATGTCTGTGGTTATGGGTGGGCCCAGTAGAAAGCCCCTTGGTTATAACCAGGTCCAGTAGAAAGCCCCTTGGTAATAACCAGGTCCAGTAGAAAGACCCTTGGTAATAACCAGGTCCAGTAGAAAGCCCCTTGGTAATAACCAGGTCTAGAGTATTGCTGTGGTTATGGGTGGGCCCAGTAGAAAGCCCCTTGGTAATAACCAGGTCCATAGTATGACTATGGTTATGGGTGGGCCCAGTAGAAAGCCCCTTGGTAATAACCAGGTCCAGAGTATGGCTGTGGTTATGGGTGGGCACAGTAGAAAGCCCCTTGGTAATAACCAGGCCCAGTGTATGGCTGTGGTTATGGGTGGGCCCAGTAGAAAGCCCCTTGGTAATAACCAGGTCCAGTGTTTGGCTGTGGTTATGGTTGGGCCCAGTAGAAAGCCCCTTGGTAATAACCAGGTTCAGAGTATGGCTGTGGTTATGGGTGGGCCCAGTAGAAAGACCCTTGGTAATAACCAGGTCCAGAGTATGGCTGTGGTTATGGGTGCGCCCAGTAGAAAGCCCCTTGGTAATAACCAGGTCCAGAGTATGGCTGTGGTTATGGGTGGGCCCAGTAGAAAGCCCCTCGGTAATAACCAGGTCCAGTAGAAAGCCCCTTGGTAACAACCAGGTCTAGAGTATGACTGTGGTAATGGGTGGATCCAGTAGAAAGCCCCTTGGTAATAACCAGGTCAAGTAGAAAGCCCCTTGGTAATAACCAGGTCCAGAGTATGGCTGTGGTTATGGGTGGGCCCAGTAGAAAGCCCCTTGGTAATAACCAGGTCCAGTAGAAAGCCCCTTGGTAATAACCAGGTCCAGAGTATGGCCGTGGTTATGGGTGGGCCCAGTAGAAAGCCCCTTGGTAATAACCAGGTCCAGAGTATGGCTGTGGTTATGGGTGGGCCCAGTAGAAAGCCCCTTGGTAATAACCAGGTCCAGTAGAAAGCCCCTTGGTAATAACCAGGTCTAGAGTATGACTGTGGTAATGGGTGGATCCAGTAGAAAGCCCCTTGGTAATAACCAGGTCCAGTAGAAAGCCCCTTGGTAATAACCAGGTCTAGAGTATGGCTGTAGTAATGGGTGGATCCAGTAGAAAGCCCCTTGGTAATAACCAGGTTCAGAGTATGGCTGTGGTTATGGGTGGGCCCAGTAGAAAGCCCTTTGGTAATAACCAGGTCCAGAGTATGGCTGTGGTTATGGGTGGGCCCAGTAGAAAGCCCCTTGGTAATAACCAGGTACAGAGTATGGCTGTGGTTATGGGTGGGCCCAGTAGAAAGCCCCTTGGTAATAACCAGGTCCAGAGTATGCTGTGGTTATGGGTGGGCCCATTAGAAAGCCCCTTGGTAATAACCAGGTCCAATGTATGGCTGTGGTTATGGGTGGGCCCAGTAGAAAGCCCATTGGTAATAACCAGGTCCAGTAGAAAGCCCCTTGGTAATAACCAGGTCCAGTAGAAAGCCCCTTGGTAATAACCAGGTTCAGAATATGGCTGTGGTTATGGGTGGGCCCAGTAGAAAGCCCCTTGGTAATAACCAGGTCCAGAGTATGGCTGTGGTTATGGGTGGGCCCAGTAGAAAGCCCCTTGGTAATAACCAGGTCCAGTAGAAAGCCCCTTGGTAATAACCAGGTCCAGAGTATGGCTGTGGTTATGGATGGGCCCAGTAGAAAGCCCCTTGGTTATAACCAGGTCCAGTAGAAAGCCCCTTGGTAATAACCAGGTCCAGTAGAAAGCCCCTTGGTAATAACCAGGTTCAGAATATGGCTGTGGTTATGGGTGGGCCCAGTAGAAAGCCCCTTGGTAATAACCAGGTCCAGAGTATGTCTGTGGTTATGGGTGGGCCCAGTAGAAAGCCCATTGGTAATAACCAGGTCCAGTAGAAAGCCCCTTGGTAATAACCAGGTCCAGTAGAAAGCCCCTTGGTAATAACCAGGTCCAGTAGAAAGCCCCTTGGTAATAACCAGGTCCAGTAGAAAGCCCCTTGGTAATAACCAGGTCTAGAGTATTGCTGTGGTAATGGGTGGATCCAGTAGAAAGCCCCTTGGTAATAACCAGGTCCAGTGTATGGCTGTGGTTATGGGTGGGCCCAGTAGAAAGCCCCTTGGTAATAACCAGGTCCAGAGTATGGCTGTGGTTATGGGTGGGCCCAGTAGAAAGCCCATTGGTTATAACCAGGTCCAGTAGAAAGCCCCTTGGTAATAACCAGGTCCAGTAGAAAGCCCCTTGGTAATAACCAGGTTCAGAATATGGCTGTGGTTATGGGTGGGCCCAGTAGAAAGCCCCTTGGTAATAACCAGGTCCAGAGTATGTCTGTGGTTATGGGTGGGCCCAGTAGAAAGCCCATTGGTAAAAACCAGGTCCAGTAGAAAGCCCCTTGGTAATAACCAGGTCCAGTAGAAAGCCCCTTGGTAATAACCAGGTCAAGTAGAAAGCCCCTTGGTAATAACCAGGTCCAGTAGAAAGCCCCTTGGTAATAACCAGGTCTAGAGTATTGCTGTGGTAATGGGTGGATCCAGTAGAAAGCCCCTTGGTAATAACCAGGTCCATAGTATGACTGTGGTTATGGGTGGGCCCAGTAGAAAGCCCCTTAGTAATAACCAGGTCCAGAGTATGGCTTTGGTTATGGGTGGGCCCAGTAGAAAGCCCCTTGGTAATAACCAGGTTCAGAGTATGGCTGTGGTTATTGGTGGGCCCGGTAGAAAGCCCCTTGGTAATAACCAGGTCCAGAGTATGGCTGTGGTTATGGGTGGGCCCAGTAGAAAGCCCCTTGGAAATAACCAGGTCCAGAGTATGGCTGTGGTTATGGGTGGGCCCAGTAGAAAGCCCCTTGGTAATAACCAGGTCCAGTAGAAAGCCCCTTGGTAATAACCAGGTCTAGAGTATGACTGTGGTAATGGGTGGATCCAGTAGAAAGCCCCTTGGTAATAACCAGGTCAAGTAGAAAGCCCCTTGTCAATAACCAGGTCCAGAGTATGGCTTTGGTTATGGGTGGGCCCAGTAGAAAGCCCCTTGGTAATAACCAGGTCCAGTAGAAAGCCCCTTGGTAATAGCCAGGTCCAGAGTATGGCCGTGGTTATGGGTGGGCCCAGTAGAAAGCCCCTTGGTAATAACCAGGTCCAGAGTATGGCTGTGGTTATGGGTGGGCCCAGTAGAAAGCCCCTTGGTAATAACCAGGTCCAGAGTATGGCTGTGGTTATGGGTGGGCCCTGTAGAAACCCCTTGGTAATAACCAGGTCCAGTAGAAAGCCCCTTGGTAATAACCAGGTCCAGAGTATGGCTGTGGTTATGGGTGGGCCCAGTAGAAAGCCCCTTGGTAATAACCAGGTCCAGTAGAAAGCCCCTTGGTAATAACCAGGTCCAGTAGAAATCCCCTTGGTAATAACCAGGTCCAGAGTATGCTGTGGTTATGGGTGGTCCCAGTAGAAAGCCCCTTGGTAATAACCAGGTCCAGTAGAAAGCCCCTTGGTAATAACCAGGTCCAGTGTATGGCTGTGGTTATGGGTGGGCCCAGTAGAAAGCCCCTTGGTAATAACCAGGTCCATAGTATGGTTGTGGTTATGGCTGGGCCCAGTAGAAAGCCCCTTGGTAATAACCAGGTCCAGAGTATGGCTGTGGTTATGGGTGGGCCCAGTAGAAAGCCCCTTGGTAATAACCAGGTCTAGAGTATGGCTGTGGTTATGGGTGGGCCCAGTAGAAAGCCCCTTGGTAATAACCAGGTCCAGAGTATGTATGTGGTTATGGGTGGATCCAGTAGAAAGCCCCTTGGTAATAACCAGGTCCAGTAGAAAGCCCCTTGGTAATAACCAGGTCCAGTAGAAAGCCCCTTGGTAATAACCAGGTCTAGAGTATGGCTGTGGTTATGGGTGGGCCCACTAGAAAGCCCCTTGGTAATAACCAGGTACAGAGTATGGCTGTGGTTATGGGTGGGCCCAGTAGAAAGCCCCTTGGTAATAACCAGGTCCAGAGTATGGCTGTGGTTATGGGTGGGCCCAGTAGAAAGCCCCTTGGTTATAACGAGGTCCAGTAGAAAGCCCCTTGGTAATAACCAGGTCCAGTGTATGGCTGTGGTTATGGGTGGGCCCAGTAGAAAGCCCCTTGGTAATAACCAGGTCCAGAGTATGTCTGTGGTTATGGGTGGGCCCAGTAGAAAGCCCCTTGGTTATAACCAGGTCCAGTAGAAAACCCCTTGGTAATAACCAGGTCCAGTAGAAAGCCCCTTGGTAATAACCAGGTTGAGAATATGGCTGTGGTTATGGGTGGGCCCAGTGGAAAGCCCCTTGGTAATAACCAGGTCCAGAGTATGTCTGTGGTTATGGGTGGCCCCAGTAGAAAGGCCCTTGGTTATAACCAGGTCCAGTAGAAAGCCCCTTGGTAATAACCAGGTCCAGTAGAAAGCCCCTTGGTAATAACCAGGTCCAGTAGAATGCCCCTCGGTAATAACCAGGTCCAGAGTTTGGCTGTGGTTATGGGTGGGCCCAGTAGAAAGCCCCTTGGTAATAACCAGGTCCAGTGTATGGCTGTGGTTATGGGTGGGCCCAGTAGAAAGCCCCTTGGTAATAACCAGGTCCAGAGTATGGCTGTGGTTATGGGTGGGCCCAGAGAAAGCCCATTGGTAATAACCAGGTCCAGAGTATGGCTGTGGTTATGGGTGGGCCCAGTAGAAAGCGCCTTGGTTATTACCAGGTCCAGTAGAAAGCCCCTTGGTAATAACCAGGTCCAGTAGAAAGCCCCTTGGTAATAACCAGTGTTCAGAATATGGCTGTGGTTATGGGTGGGCCCAGTGGAAAGCCCCTTGGTAATAACCAGGTACAGAGTATGTCTGTGGTTATGGGTGGGCCCAGTAGAAAGCCCCTTGGTAATAACCAGGTTCAGAGTATGGCTGTGGTTGTGGTTGGGCCCAGTAGAAAGCCCCTTGGTAATAACCAGGTCCAGTAGAAATCCCCTTGGTAATAACCAGGTCCAGAGTATGGCTTTGGTTATGGGTGGGCCCAGTAGAAAGCCCCTTGGTAATAACCAGGTCCAGAGTATGGCTGTGGTTATGGGTGGGCCCAGTAGAAAGCCCCTTGGTAATAACCAGGTTCAGAGTATGGCTGTGGTTATTGGTGGGCCCGGTAGAAAGCCCCTTGGTAATAACCAGGTCCAGAGTATGGCTGTGGTTATGGGTGGGCCCAGTAGAAAGCCCCTTGGAAATAACCAGGTCCAGAGTATGGCTGTGGTTATGGGTGGGCCCAGTAGAAAGCCCCTTGGTAATAACCAGGTCCAGTAGAAAGCCCCTTGGTAATAACCAGGTCTAGAGTATGACTGTGGTAATGGGTGGATCCAGTAGAAAGCCCCTTGGTAATAACCAGGTCAAGTAGAAAGCCCCTTGGTAATAACCAGGTCCAGAGTATGGCTGTGGTTATGGGTGGGCCCAGTAGAAAGCCCCTTGGTAATAACCAGGTCCAGTAGAAAGCCCCTTGGTAATAGCCAGGTCCAGAGTATGGCCGTGGTTATGGGTGGGCCCAGTAGAAAGCCCCTTGGTAATAACCAGGTCCAGAGTATGGCTGTGGTTATGGGTGGGCCCAGTAGAAAGCCCCTTGGTAATAACCAGGTCCAGAGTATGGCTGTGGTTATGGGTGGGCCCTGTAGAAACCCCTTGGTAATAACCAGGTCCAGTAGAAAGCCCCTTGGTAATAACCAGGTCCAGAGTATGGCTGTGGTTATGGGTGGGCCCAGTAGAAAGCCCCTTGGTAATAACCAGGTCCAGTAGAAAGCCCCTTGGTAATAACCAGGTCCAGTAGAAATCCCCTTGGTAATAACCAGGTCCAGAGTATGCTGTTGTTATGGGTGGTCCCAGTAGAAAGCCCCTTGGTAATAACCAGGTCCAGTAGAAAGCCCCTTGGTAATAACCAGGTCCAGTGTATGGCTGTGGTTATGGGTGGGCCCAGTAGAAAGCCCCTTGGTAATAACCAGGTCCATAGTATGGTTGTGGTTATGGCTGGGCCCAGTAGAAAGCCCCTTGGTAATAACCAGGTCCAGAGTATGGCTGTGGTTATGGGTGGGCCCAGTAGAAAGCCCCTTGGTAATAACCAGGTCTAGAGTATGGCTGTGGTTATGGGTGGGCCCAGTAGAAAGCCCCTTGGTAATAACCAGGTCCAGAGTATGTATGTGGTTATGGGTGGATCCAGTAGAAAGCCCCTTGGTAATAACCAGGTCCAGTAGAAAGCCCCTTGGTAATAACCAGGTCCAGTAGAAAGCCCCTTGGTAATAACCAGGTCTAGAGTATGGCTGTAGTAATGGGTGGATCCAGTAGAAAGCCCCTTGGTAATAACCAGGTTCAGAGTATGGCTGTGGTTATGGGTGGGCCCAGTAGAAAGCCCCTTGGTAATAACCAGGTTCAGAGTATGGCTGTGGTTGTGGTTGGGCCCAGTAGAAAGCCCCTTGGTAATAACCAGGTCCAGTAGAAATCCCCTTGGTAATAACCAGGTCCAGAGTATGGCTGTGGTTATGGTTGGGCCCAGTAGAAAGCCCCTTGGTAATAACCAGGTCCAGAGTATGTCTGTGGTTATGGGCTCGCCCAGTAGAAAGCCCCTTGGTAATAACCAGGTCCAGAGTATAGCTATGGTTATGGGTGGGCCCAGTAGAAAGCCCCTTGGTAATAACCAGGTCCAGAGTATAGCTATGGTTATGGGTGGGCCCAGTAGAAAGCCCCTTGGTAATAACCAGGTCCAGGGTATGGCTGTGGTTATTGGTGGGCCCAGTAGAAAGCCCCTTGGTAATAACCAGGTCCATAGTATGACTGTGGTTATGGGTGGGCCCAGTAACATGTTGGATAAAGTCCATAGAGCTCAAAATGTTCCAAAATTCAATGGCCTTGGAGTCAGTCTCTTTATCAACATGAATATTAAAATCGCCCAACACAATGAGTTTATCATAGTTTTCAAGGACAAAAAACAATAGTTCAGAGAAATCTAAAAATAAAGTGGGGCAGTGCTTTGGTGGCCTTGACAGGGTGATGGCCAGCACTGGTGGCTAACATTTAAACAGTACATCATGATGCTCAACAGACACAGAGTTGACAAATTAAATATCCTTACAACTGAGGGCATTAGTAAAAATGGAGGCTTTCCCCACACCCTTTTCCCCGATTTTCTGATAGAGTAAGAAAAGCTGTAGTCCGTGGAGGGGGGAGGAGGCTTCAATAAGAGCACTGCAGTCTGATGACAGCCAGGTTTCAGTGAGAAACATGCAATCAACATTGAGCTCAGTAATGAGGTCATTCAGAAGAAAGGTTTATACTAGTAATTGCTCTAACATTTAGAAGTGTCAAAGTCAATGTGTGTGTGCCACTCTGTCCCTGGGGTCATCTGAAGGTAACCAATGGAATTACGACCAAATGATTCATGTTACAACCACGTCATCTTGAAGCAGGTGGGTATAGTGTCCTGAGCTAGGGAGAGATCGAAAATGTCAGAGAACACAACAGCCAGCTGGTCTGAACATGCTCCGAGGGGCACGGCTATGGATGCCATCTGGGCCGGAAGCCGTGCGAGGGTTAACACGTTTTGAAAGTCTTACATAGTACGTCCTCAACGGAGACGGTGAGTGTGTAGCCCACGTTGTCATCGGTGGCTTTCCTCGGCAGCTCGGGGTCATTGTGAATCGTGAGAAAAAGGTGTTTAGCTCGTCTGGTTGCGTTGGTGACCGTGATGTGGCTGGCTTTCTTTTTGTGATCCGTAATCGTAAGGAGCCCAAGTCACATATGCCTCATGTCCGACCCGCTGAATTGCTCCTCCACTTTGTCCCTATACTTGTGTTTCGCCATCTTGATTGATCTGTGTATGTCGTATCTGTACTGTTTTACAAAACTATTGTCCCCGGTCACCTTGCCCTTTTTATAAATGGCATATCTCTCTTTCAGTTTTCCTACAATGCTGCATTTTGAAAGACTAACACATCATCTATGCATTTTTTGATGAATCCGGTGATTGATTATGATTGATTGTTCAGTGATTGATTAGGCGTATTCTTTGATGTTATCTCCAGAGGCTTCCCGGAACATATAACTGTCCACGTGGACAAAACAGTCTTGGAGCGTGAATTCTGATTGGTCAGACCAATGCAGTACAGACCTGACTACTGGCACTTCCCTGTTGAGTTTTATTTGTAGGCGGGGTGAAGCAAGATGGAGTCATGGTCAGATTTGCCGACAGGAGGACGAGAGAGGGCCTTATACCCTTGTCGAAAAGGCTTGTAACTGTGGTCAAGAGTAGAATTTCCACGAGTTAGGGAAGCATAATCATTGAAGACGTTCCAAAGTCCACTACCACACATACACACACCCGCTCACTCACTCACTCACTTAGTCACTCACTCACTCACTCACTCACTCACTCACTCACTCACACAGAAGGCACACGTGTTTTAGTGCTGTGTCTGTCTGTCTGTGTGTTGAGCCATGAACAGCAGAGAGGGAAGCCGCCTGAATAGCAGACATCCATCTGCATGGAGAGGGAAGCCACCTGACTAACAGACCTCCATCTGCATGGAAAGGGAAGCTACATTTCTAGTAGACCTCCATCTGCATGGAGAGGGAAGCCACATGGCTAGCAGACCTCCATCTGCATGGAGAGGGAAGCCACATGACTAACAGACCTCCATCTGCATGGAGAGGGAAGCCGCCTGACTAACATACATCTATCTGCATGGAGAGGGAAGCCGTCTGACTAACATACATCCATCTGCATGGAGAGGGAAGATGCCTGACTAACAGACCTCCATCTGCATGGAGAGGGAAGCCGTCTGACTAACATACATCCATCTGCATGGAGAGGGAAGCCGTCTGACTAACATACATCCATCTGCATGGAGAGGGAAGCCGCATGACTAACAGACATCCATCTGCATGGAGAGGGAAGCCGTCTGACTAACATACATCCATCTGCATGGAGAGGGAAGCCGTCTGATTAACATGCATCCATCTGCATGGAGAGGGAAGTCGCAAGACTAACAGACCTCCATCTGCATGGAGAGGGAAGCCACATGGCTAGCAGACCTCCATCTGCATGGAGAGGGAAGCCACCTGACTAACAGACCTCCATCTGCATGGAGAGGGAAGCCGCCTGACTAACAGACCTCCATCTGCATGGAGAGGGAAGCCACATAGCTAACAGACCTCCATCTGCATGGAGAGGGAAGCCGCCTGGCTAACAGACCTCCATCTGCATGGAGAGGGAAGCCACCTGACTAACAGATCTCCATCTGCATGGGGAGGGAAGCCGCCTGGCTAACAGACCTCCATCTGCATGGAGATGGAAGCCACATGACTAACAGACCTCCATCTGCATGGAGAGGGAAGCCGCCTGACTAACAGACCTCCATCTGCATGGAGAGGGAAGCCACATAGCTAACAGACCTCCATCTGCATGGAGAGGGAAGCCACATGACTAACAGACCTCCATCTGCATGGAGAGGGAAGCCGCCTGACTAACATACATCTATCTGCATGGAGAGGGAAGCCGTCTGACTAACATACATCCATCTGCATGGAGAGGGAAGATGCCTGACTAACATACATCCATCTGCATGGAGAGGGAAGCCGTCTGACTAACATACATCCATCTGCATGGAGAGGGAAGCCGTCTGACTAACATACATCCATCTGCATGGAGAGGGAAGCCGCATGACTATCAGACCTCCATCTGCATGGAGAGGGAAGCTGTCTGACTAACATACATTCATCTGCATGGAGAGGGAAGCCGTCTGACTAACATACATCCATCTGCATGGAGAGGGAAGCCGCCTGACTAACAGACCTCCATCTGCATGGAGAGGGAAGCCACATAGCTAACAGACCTCCATCTGCATGGAGAGGGAAGCCGCCTGGCTAACAGACCTCCATCTGCATGGAGAGGGAAGCCACCTGACTAACAGATCTCCATCTGCATGGGGAGGGAAGCCGCCTGGCTAACAGACCTCTATCTGCATGGAGAGGGAAGCCACATGACTAACAGACCTCCATCTGCATGGAGAGGGAAGCCGCCTGACTAACAGACCTCCATCTGCATGGAGAGGGAAGCCGCCTGACTAACAGACCTCCATCTGCATGGAGAGGGAAGCCACATAGCTAACAGACCTCCATCTGCATGGAGAGGGAAGCCACATAGCTAACAGACCTCCATCTGCATGGAGAGGGAAGCCGCCTGACTAACAGATCTCCATCTGCATGGAGAGGGAAGCCACATGAATAGCAGACATCCATCTGCATGGAGAGGGAAGCCACATGGCTAGCAGACATCCATCTGCATGGAGAGGGAAGCCACATGGCTAGCAGACCTCCATCTGCATGGAGAGGGAAGCCACATGGCTAACAGACATCCATCTGCATGGAGAGGGAAGCCGCCTGGCTAACAGACCTCCATCTGCATGGAGAGGGAAGCCACCTGGCTAACAGACCTCCATCTGCATGTAGAGGGAAGCAACCTGACTAACAGACCTCCATCAGCTTGGAGAGGGAAGCCAACTGACTAACAGCCCTCCATCTGCATGGAGAGGGAAGCCGCCTGGCTAACAGACCTCCATCTGCATGTAGAGGGAAGCCATATGTCTAACAGACAACCATTTGCATGGAGAGGGAAGCCCCCTGACTAACAGACCTCCATCTGCATGTAGAGGGAAGCCACCTGACTAACAGACCTCCATCTGCATGTAGAGGGAAGCCACCTGTCTAACAGACCTCCATCTGCATGTAGAGGGAAGCCATATGTCTAACAGACCTCCATATGCATGGAGAGGGAAGCCACATGGCTAACAGACATCCATCTGCATGGAGAGGGAAGCCACATGGCTAGCAGACCTCCATCTGCATGGAGAGGGAAGCCGCCTGGCTAGAAGACCTCCATCTGCATGGAGAGGGAGGCCACATGGCTAGAAGACCTACATCTGCATGGAGAGGGAAGCCACCTGACTAACAGACCTCCATCTGCTT
>NW_026601024.1:0-86852 GCF_029448725.1 Salvelinus fontinalis
CACTTTTCCAAAAACAAGCTCCAAATCATGTTGAAATACAGAAATGTACACTTTTCCAAAAACAAGCTCCAAATCATGTTGAAATACAGAAATGAACACTTTTCCATAAACAAGCTCTAAATCATGTTTGATGCACTCTGTAAGTAAATTTTATTTCAGTACTGTTTAATCAGGATGATAGGAACACTGTGGACAGTTTTCAGCAAGTTGCAACATTGAAATACAGAAATAAACACTTTTCCAAAAACAAGCTCTAAATCATGTTGAAATACAGAAATAAGCACTTTTCAAAAACAAGCTCCAAATCATGTTGAAATATCGAAATTTACACTTTTCCAAAAACAAGCTCCAAATCATGTTGAAATACAGAAATGAACACTTTTCCAAAAACAAGCTCCAAATCATGTTGAAATACAGAAATGAACACTTTTCCATAAACAAGCTCTAAATCATGTTTGATGCACTCTGTAAATAAATTTTATTTCAGTACTGTTTAATCAGGATGATAGGAACACTGTGGACAGTTTTCAGCAAGTTGCAACATTGAAATACAGAAATAAACACTTTTCCAAAAACAAGCTCTAAATCATGTTGAAAAACAGAAAAAACAGTTTTCCAAAAACAAGCTCTAAATCATGTTGAAATACAGAAATAGTCACTTCTCAAAAACAAGCTCCAAATCATGTTGAAATACAGAAATAAACACTTTTCCATAAACAAGCTCTAAATCATGTTTGATGCACTCTGTAAGTACATTTTATTTCAGTACTGTTTAATCAGGATGATAGGAACACTGTGGACAGTTTTCAGCAAGTTGCAACGTTGAAATACAGAAATAAACACTTTTCCAAAAACAAGCTCTAAATCATGTTGAAATACAGAAATAAGCACTTTTCAAAAACAAGCTCCAAATCATGTTGAAATATCGAAATTTACACTTTTCCAAAAACAAGCTCCAAATCATGTTGAAATACAGAAATGAACACTTTTCCAAAAACAAGCTCCAAATCATGTTGAAATACAGAAATGAACACTTTTCCAAAAACAAGCTCCAAATCATGTTGAAATACAGAAATAAACACTTTTCCATAAACAAGCTCTAAATCATGTTTGATGCACTCTGTAAGTAAATTTTATTTCAGTACTGTTTAATCAGGATGGTAGGAACACTGTGGACAGTTTTCAGCAAGTTGCAACGTTGAAATACAGAAATAAACACTTTTCCAAAAACAAGCTCTAAATCATGTTGAAATACAGAAATAACACTTTTCCAAAAACAAGCTCCAAATCATGTTGAAATACAGAAATAGCACTTTTCAAAAACAAGCTCCAAATCATGTTGAAATACAGAAATAAACACTTTTCCATAAACAAGCTCTAAATCATGTTTGATGCACTCTGTAAGTAAATTTTATTTCAGTACTGTTTAATCAGGATGATAGGAACACTGTGGACAGTTTTCAGCAAGTTGCAACATTGAAATACAGAAATAAACACTTTTCCAAAAACAAGCTCTAAATCATGTTGAAATACAGAAATAAGCACTTTTCAAAAACAAGCTCCAAATCATGTTGAAATATCGAAATTTACACTTTTCCAAAAACAAGCTCTAAATCATGTTGAAATACAGACATAGTCACTTCTCAAAAACAAGCTCCAAATCATGTTGAAATACAGAAATAAACACTTTTCCATAAACAAGCTCTAAATCATGTTTGATGCACTCTGTAAGTACATTTTATTTCAGTACTGTTTAATCAGGATGATAGGAACACTGTGGACAGTTTTCAGCAAGTTGCAACGTTGAAATACAGAAATAAACACTTTTCCAAAAACAAGCTCTAAATCATGTTGAAATACAGAAATAAGCACTTTTCAAAAACAAGCTCCAAATCATGTTGAAATACGAAATACACTTTTCCAAAAACAAGCTCCAAATCATGTTGAAATACAGAAATGAACACTTTTCCAAAAACAAGCTCCAAATCATGTTGAAATACAGAAATGAACACTTTTCCATAAACAAGCTCTAAATCATGTTTGATGCACTCTGTAAATAAATTTTATTTCAGTACTGTTTAATCAGGATGATAGGAACACTGTGGACAGTTTTCAGCAAGTTGCAACATTGAAATACAGAAATAAACACTTTTCCAAAAACAAGCTCTAAATCATGTTGAAAAACAGAAAAAACAGTTTTCCATAAACAAGCTCTAAATCATGTTGAAATACAGAAATAGTCACTTCTCAAAAACAAGCTCCAAATCATGTTGAAATACAGAAATAAACACTTTTCCTTAAACAAGCTCTAAATCATGTTTGATGCACTCTGTAAGTAAATTTTATTTCAGTACTGTTTAATCAGGATGGTAGGAACACTGTGGACAGTTTTCAGCAAGTTGCAACATTGAAATACAGAAATAAACACTTTTCCAAAAACAAGCTCTAAATCATGTTGAAAAACAGAAAAAAACAGTTTTCCATAAACAAGCTCTAAATCATGTTGAAATACAGAAATAGTCACTTCTCAAAAACAAGCTCCAAATCATGTTGAAATACAGAAATAAACACTTTTCCTTAAACAAGCTCTAAATCATGTTTGATGCACTCTGTAAGTACATTTTATTTCAGTACTGTTTAATCAGGATGATAGGAACACTGTGGACAGTTTTCAGCAAGTTGCAACGTTGAAATACAGAAATAAACACTTTTCCAAAAACAAGCTCTAAATCATGTTGAAATACAGAAATAAGCACTTTTCAAAAACAAGCTCCAAATCATGTTGAAATATCGAAATTTACACTTTTCCAAAAACAAGCTCCAAATCATGTTGAAATACAGAAATGAACACTTTTCCAAAAACAAGCTCCAAATCATGTTGAAATACAGAAATGAACACTTTTCCATAAACAAGCTCTAAATCATGTTTGATGCACTCTGTAAATAAATTTTATTTCAGTACTGTTTAATCAGGATGATAGGAACACTGTGGACAGTTTTCAGCAAGTTGCAACATTGAAATACAGAAATAAACACTTTTCCAAAAACAAGCTCTAAATCATGTTGAAAAACAGAAAAAACAGTTTTCCAAAAACAAGCTCTAAATCATGTTGAAATACAGAAATAGTCACTTCTCAAAAACAAGCTCCAAATCATGTTGAAATACAGAAATAAACACTTTTCCTTAAACAAGCTCTAAATCATGTTTGATGCACTCTGTAAGTAAATTTTATTTCAGTACTGTTTAATCAGGATGATAGGAACACTGTGGACAGTTTTCAGCAAGTTGCAACGTTGAAATACAGAAATAAACACTTTTCCAAAAACAAGCTCTAAATCATGTTGAAAAACAGAAATAAACAGTTTTCCAAAAACAAGCTCCAAATCATGTTGAAATACAGAAATGAGACACTTCTCCAAAAACAAGCTCCAAATCATGTTGAAATACAGAAATAAACACTTTTCCATAAACAAGCTCTAAATCATGTTTGATGCACTCTGTAAGTAAATTTTATTTCAGTACTGTTTAATCAGGATGGTAGGAACACTGTGGACAGTTTTCAGCAAGTTGCAACGTTGAAATACAGAAATAAACACTTTTCCAAAAACAAGCTCTAAATCATGTTGAAATACAGAAATAAGCACTTTTCAAAAACAAGCTCCAAATCATGTTGAAATATCAGAAATTTACACTTTTCCAAAAACAAGCTCCAAATCATGTTGAAATACAGAAATGAACACTTTTCCATAAACAAGCTCTAAATCATGTTTGATGCACTCTGTAAATAAATTTTATTTCAGTACTGTTTAATCAGGATGGTAGGAACACTGTGGACAGTTTTCAGCAAGTTGCAACATTGAAATACAGAAATAAACACTTTTCCAAAAACAAGCTCTAAATCATGTTGAAAAACAGAAAGAACAGTTTTCCATAAACAAGCTCTAAATCATGTTGAAATACAGAAATAGTCACTTCTCAAAAACAAGCTCCAAATCATGTTGAAATACAGAAATAAACACTTTTCCATAAACAAGCTCTAAATCATGTTTGATGCACTCTGTAAGTAAATTTTATTTCAGTACTGTTTAATCAGGATGGTAGGAACACTGTGGACAGTTTTCAGCAAGTTGCAACGTTGAAATACAGAAATAAACACTTTTCCAAAAACAAGCTCTAAATCATGTTGAAATACAGAAATAAGCACTTTTCAAAAACAAGCTCCAAATCATGTTGAAATATCAGAAATTTAGCACTTTTCCAAAAACAAGCTCCAAATCATGTTGAAATACAGAAATGAACACTTTTCCAAAAACAAGCTCCAAATCATGTTGAAATACAGAAATGAACACTTTTCCATAAACAAGCTCTAAATCATGTTTGATGCACTCTGTAAATAAATTTTATTTCAGTACTGTTTAATCAGGATGATAGGAACACTGTGGACAGTTTTCAGCAAGTTGCAACATTGAAATACAGAAATAAACACTTTTCCAAAAACAAGCTCTAAATCATGTTGAAATACAGAAATAAGCACTTTTCAAAAACAAGCTCCAAATCATGTTGAAATATCGAAATTTACACTTTTCCAAAAACAAGCTCCAAATCATGTTGAAATACAGAAATGAACACTTTTCCAAAAACAAGCTCCAAATCATGTTGAAATACAGAAATAAACACTTTTCCATAAACAAGCTCTAAATCATGTTTGATGCACTCTGTAAGTAAATTTTATTTCAGTACTGTTTAATCAGGATGGTAGGAACACTGTGGACAGTTTTCAGCAAGTTGCAACGTTGAAATACAGAAATGAACACTTTTCCAAAAACAAGCTCCAAATCATGTTGAAAAACAGAAAAAACAGTTTTCCAAAAACAAGCTCCAAATCATGTTGAAATACAGAAATAAGTCACTTCTCAAAAACAAGCTCCAAATCATGTTGAAATACAGAAATAAACACTTTTCCATAAACAAGCTCTAAATCATGTTTGATGCACTCTGTAAGTACATTTTATTTCAGTACTGTTTAATCAGGATGATAGGAACACTGTGGACAGTTTTCAGCAAGTTGCAACGTTGATATACAGAAATAAACACTTTTCCAAAAACAACCTCTTAATCAAATTGAAATACAGAAATAAGCACTTTCAAAAACAAGCTCCAAATCATGTTGAAATATCGAAATTTACACTTTTCCAAAAACAAGCTCCAAATCATGTTGAAATACAGAAATGAACACTTTTCCAAAAACAAGCTCCAAATCATGTTGAAATACAGAAATGAACCACTTTCCAAAAACAAGCTCCAAATCATGTTGAAATACAGAAATAAACACTTTTCCATAAACAAGCTCTAAATCATGTTTGATGCACTCTGTAAGTAAATTTTATTTCAGTACTGTTTAATCAGGATGGTAGGAACACTGTGGACAGTTTTCAGCAAGTTGCAACGTTGAAATACAGAAATGAACACTTTTCCAAAAACAAGCTCTAAATCATGTTGAAATACAGAAATGAACACTTTTCCAAAAACAAGCTCCAAATCATGTTGAAATACAGAAATAAACACTTTTCAAAAACAAGCTCCAAATCATGTTGAAATACAGAAATGAACACTTTTCCATAAACAAGCTCTAAATCATGTTTGATGCACTCTGTAAATAAATTTTATTTCAGTACTGTTTAATCAGGATGATAGGAACACTGTGGACAGTTTTCAGCAAGTTGCAACGTTGAAATACAGAAATAAACACTTTTCCAAAAACAAGCTCTAAATCATGTTGAAATACAGAAATAAGCACTTTCAAAAACAAGCTCCAAATCATGTTGAAATACAGAAATGAACACTTTTCCAAAAACAAGCTCCAAATCATGTTGAAATACAGAAATAAGCACTTTTCAAAAACAAGCTCCAAATCATGTTGAAATATCGAAATTTACACTTTTCCAAAAACAAGCTCCAAATCATGTTGAAATACAGAAATAAACACTTTTCCATAAACAAGCTCTAAATCATGTTTGATGCACTCTGTAAGTAAATTTTATTTCAGTACTGTTTAATCAGGATGGTAGGAACACTGTGGACAGTTTTCAGCAAGTTGCAACATTGAAATACAGAAATAAACACTTTTCCAAAAACAAGCTCTAAATCATGTTGAAATACAGAAATAAACACTTTTCCATAAACAAGCTCTAAATCATGTTTGATGCACTCTGTAAGTAAATTTTATTTCAGTACTGTTTAATCAGGATGGTAGGAACACTGTGGACAGTTTTCAGCAAGTTGCAACGTTGAAATACAGAAATAAACACTTTTCCAAAAACAAGCTCTAAATCATGTTGAAATACAGAAATGAACACTTTTCCAAAAACAAGCTCCAAATCATGTTGAAATACAGAAATAAGCACTTTTCAAAAACAAGCTCCAAATCATGTTGAAATACAGAAATGAACACTTTTCCATAAACAAGCTCTAAATCATGTTTGATGCACTCTGTAAGTAAATTTTATTTCAGTACTGTTTAATCAGGATGATAGGAACACTGTGGACAGTTTTCAGCAAGTTGCAACGTTGAAATACAGAAATAAACACTTTTCCAAAAACAAGCTCTAAATCATGTTGAAATACAGAAATAAGCACTTTTCAAAAACAAGCTCCAAATCATGTTGAAATATCGAAATTTACACTTTTCCAAAAACAAGCTCCAAATCATGTTGAAATACAGAAATGAACACTTTTCCAAAAACAAGCTCCAAATCATGTTGAAATACAGAAATGAACACTTTTCCATAAACAAGCTCTAAATCATGTTTGATGCACTCTGTAAGTAAATTTTATTTCAGTACTGTTTAATCAGGATGGTAGGAACACTGTGGACAGTTTTCAGCAAGTTGCAACATTGAAATACAGAAATAAACACTTTTCCAAAAACAAGCTCTAAATCATGTTGAAAAACAGAAAAAACAGTTTTCCAAAAACAAGCTCTAAATCATGTTGAAATACAGAAATAGTCACTTCTCAAAAACAAGCTCCAAATCATGTTGAAATACAGAAATAAACACTTTTCCATAAACAAGCTCTAAATCATGTTTGATGCACTCTGTAAGTACATTTTATTTCAGTACTGTTTAATCAGGATGATAGGAACACTGTGGACAGTTTTCAGCAAGTTGCAACGTTGAAATACAGAAATGAACACTTTTCCAAAAACAAGCTCCAAATCATGTTGAAATACAGAAATGAACACTTTTCCAAAAACAAGCTCCAAATCATGTTGAAATACAGAAATGAACACTTTTCCAAAAACAAGCTCCAAATCATGTTGAAATACAGAAATGAACACTTTTCCAAAAACAAGCTCCAAATCATGTTGAAATACAGAAATAAACACTTTTCCATAAACAAGCTCTAAATCATGTTTGATGCACTCTGTAAGTAAATTTTATTTCAGTACTGTTTAATCAGGATGATAGGAACACTGTGGACAGTTTTCAGCAAGTTGCAACGTTGAAATACAGAAATAAACACTTTTCCAAAAACAAGCTCTAAATCATGTTGAAATACAGAAATAAGCACTTTTCAAAAACAAGCTCCAAATCATGTTGAAATATCGAAATTTACACTTTTCCAAAAACAAGCTCCAAATCATGTTGAAATACAGAAATGAACACTTTTCCATAAACAAGCTCTAAATCATGTTTGATGCACTCTGTAAATAAATTTTATTTCAGTACTGTTTAATCAGGATGATAGGAACACTGTGGACAGTTTTCAGCAAGTTGCAACATTGAAATACAGAAATAAACACTTTTCCAAAAACAAGCTCTAAATCATGTTGAAATACAGAAATAAGCACTTTTCAAAAACAAGCTCCAAATCATGTTGAAATACAGAAATGAACACTTTTCCAAAAACAAGCTCCAAATCATGTTGAAATACAGAAATGAACACTTTTCCAAAAACAAGCTCCAAATCATGTTGAAATACAGAAATGAACACTTTTCCATAAACAAGCTCTAAATCATGTTTGATGCACTCTGTAAGTAAATTTTATTTCAGTACTGTTTAATCAGGATGATAGGAACACTGTGGACAGTTTTCAGCAAGTTGCAACATTGAAATACAGAAATAAACACTTTTCCAAAAACAAGCTCTAAATCATGTTGAAAAACAGAAAAAACAGTTTTCCATAAACAAGCTCTAAATCATGTTGAAATACAGAAATAGTCACTTCTCAAAAACAAGCTCCAAATCATGTTGAAATACAGAAATAAACACTTTTCCATAAACAAGCTCTAAATCATGTTTGATGCACTCTGTAAGTAAATTTTATTTCAGTACTGTTTAATCAGGATGGTAGGAACACTGTGGACAGTTTTCAGCAAGTTGCAACGTTGAAATACAGAAATAAACACTTTTCCAAAAACAAGCTCCAAATCATGTTGAAATACAGAAATGAACACTTTTCCAAAAACAAGCTCCAAATCATGTTGAAATACAGAAATGAACACTTTTCCAAAAACAAGCTCCAAATCATGTTGAAATACAGAAATAAACACTTTTCCATAAACAAGCTCTAAATCATGTTTGATGCACTCTGTAAGTAAATTTTATTTCAGTACTGTTTAATCAGGATGGTAGGAACACTGTGGACAGTTTTCAGCAAGTTGCAACGTTGAAATACAGAAATAAACACTTTTCCAAAAACAAGCTCTAAATCATGTTGAAAAACAGAAAAAACAGTTTTCCATAAACAAGCTCCAAATCATGTTGAAATACAGAAATGAACACTTTTCCAAAAACAAGCTCCAAATCATGTTGAAATACAGAAATGAACACTTTTCCATAAACAAGCTCTAAATCATGTTTGATGCACTCTGTAAATAAATTTTATTTCAGTACTGTTTAATCAGGATGATAGGAACACTGTGGACAGTTTTCAGCAAGTTGCAACGTTGAAATACAGAAATAAACACTTTTCCAAAAACAAGCTCTAAATCATGTTGAAAAACAGAAAGAACAGTTTTCCAAAAACAAGCTCTAAATCATGTTGAAATACAGAAATAGTCACTTCTCAAAAACAAGCTCCAAATCATGTTGAAATACAGAAATAAACACTTTTCCATAAACAAGCTCTAAATCATGTTTGATGCACTCTGTAATTAAATTTTATTTCAGTACTGTTTAATCAGGATGATAGGAACACTGTGGACAGTTTTCAGCAAGTTGCAACGTTGAAATACAGAAATAAACACTTTTCCAAAAACAAGCTCTAAATCATGTTGAAATACAGAAATAAGCACTTTTCAAAAACAAGCTCCAAATCATGTTGAAATATCGAAATTTACACTTTTCCAAAAACAAGCTCCAAATCATGTTGAAATACAGAAATGAACACTTTTCCAAAAACAAGCTCCAAATCATGTTGAAATACAGAAATGAACACTTTTCCAAAAACAAGCTCCAAATCATGTTGAAATACAGAAATAAACACTTTTCCATAAACAAGCTCTAAATCATGTTTGATGCACTCTGTAAGTAAATTTTATTTCAGTACTGTTTAATCAGGATGATAGGAACACTGTGGACAGTTTTCAGCAAGTTGCAACGTTGAAATACAGAAATAAACACTTTTCCAAAAACAAGCTCTAAATCATGTTGAAATACAGAAATAAACACTTTTCCTTAAACAAGCTCTAAATCATGTTTGATGCACTCTGTAAATAAATTTTATTTCAGTACTGTTTAATCAGGATGATAGGAACACTGTGGACAGTTTTCAGCAAGTTGCAACATTGAAATACAGAAATAAACACTTTTCCAAAAACAAGCTCTAAATCATGTTGAAAAACAGAAAAAACAGTTTTCCATAAACAAGCTCTAAATCATGTTGAAATACAGAAATAGTCACTTCTCAAAAACAAGCTCCAAATCATGTTGAAATACAGAAATAAACACTTTTCCATAAACAAGCTCTAAATCATGTTTGATGCACTCTGTAAGTAAATTTTATTTCAGTACTGTTTAATCAGGATGGTAGGAACACTGTGGACAGTTTTCAGCAAGTTGCAACGTTGAAATACAGAAATGAACACTTTTCCAAAAACAAGCTCCAAATCATGTTGAAATACAGAAATGAACACTTTTCCAAAAACAAGCTCCAAATCATGTTGAAATACAGAAATAAACACTTTTCAAAAACAAGCTCCAAATCATGTTGAAATACAGAAATGAACACTTTTCCATAAACAAGCTCTAAATCATGTTTGATGCACTCTGTAAATAAATTTTATTTCAGTACTGTTTAATCAGGATGATAGGAACACTGTGGACAGTTTTCAGCAAGTTGCAACATTGAAATACAGAAATAAACACTTTTCCAAAAACAAGCTCTAAATCATGTTGAAAAACAGAAAAAACAGTTTTCCATAAACAAGCTCTAAATCATGTTGAAATACAGAAATAGTCACTTCTCAAAAACAAGCTCCAAATCATGTTGAAATACAGAAATAAACACTTTTCCTTAAACAAGCTCTAAATCATGTTTGATGCACTCTGTAAGTACATTTTATTTCAGTACTGTTTAATCAGGATGATAGGAACACTGTGGACAGTTTTCAGCAAGTTGCAACGTTGAAATACAGAAATAAACACTTTTCCAAAAACAAGCTCTAAATCATGTTGAAATACAGAAATAAGCACTTTTCAAAAACAAGCTCCAAATCATGTTGAAATATCAGAAATTTAACATCTTTTCCAAAAACAAGCTCCAAATCATGTTGAAATACAGAAATGAACACTTTTCCATAAACAAGCTCTAAATCATGTTTGATGCACTCTGTAAATAAATTTTATTTCAGTACTGTTTAATCAGGATGATAGGAACACTGTGGACAGTTTTCAGCAAGTTGCAACATTGAAATACAGAAATAAACACTTTTCCAAAAACAAGCTCTAAATCATGTTGAAAAACAGAAAAAACAGTTTTCCATAAACAAGCTCCAAATCATGTTGAAATACAGAAATAAACACTTTTCCATAAACAAGCTCTAAATCATGTTTGATGCACTCTGTAAGTAAATTTTATTTCAGTACTGTTTAATCAGGATGGTAGGAACACTGTGGACAGTTTTCAGCAAGTTGCAACGTTGAAATACAGAAATGAACACTTTTCCAAAAACAAGCTCCAAATCATGTTGAAATACAGAAATGAACACTTTTCCAAAAACAAGCTCCAAATCATGTTGAAATACAGAAATAAGCACTTTTCCAAAAACAAGCTCCAAATCATGTTGAAATACAGAAATGAACACTTTTCCATAAACAAGCTCTAAATCATGTTTGATGCACTCTGTAAATAAATTTTATTTCAGTACTGTTTAATCAGGATGATAGGAACACTGTGGACAGTTTTCAGCAAGTTGCAACATTGAAATACAGAAATAAACACTTTTCCAAAAACAAGCTCTAAATCATGTTGAAAAACAGAAAAAACAGTTTTCCATAAACAAGCTCTAAATCATGTTGAAATACAGAAATAGTCACTTCTCAAAAACAAGCTCCAAATCATGTTGAAATACAGAAATAAACACTTTTCCATAAACAAGCTCTAAATCATGTTTGATGCACTCTGTAAGTAAATTTTATTTCAGTACTGTTTAATCAGGATGGTAGGAACACTGTGGACAGTTTTCAGCAAGTTGCAACGTTGAAATACAGAAATGAACACTTTTCCAAAAACAAGCTCCAAATCATGTTGAAATACAGAAATGAACACTTTTCCAAAAACAAGCTCCAAATCATGTTGAAATACAGAAATAAACACTTTTCAAAAACAAGCTCCAAATCATGTTGAAATACAGAAATGAACACTTTTCCATAAACAAGCTCTAAATCATGTTTGATGCACTCTGTAAATAAATTTTATTTCAGTACTGTTTAATCAGGATGATAGGAACACTGTGGACAGTTTTCAGCAAGTTGCAACATTGAAATACAGAAATAAACACTTTTCCAAAAACAAGCTCTAAATCATGTTGAAAAACAGAAAAAACAGTTTTCCATAAACAAGCTCCAAATCATGTTGAAATACAGAAATAGTCACTTCTCAAAAACAAGCTCCAAATCATGTTGAAATACAGAAATAAACACTTTTCCTTAAACAAGCTCTAAATCATGTTTGATGCACTCTGTAAGTACATTTTATTTCAGTACTGTTTAATCAGGATGATAGGAACACTGTGGACAGTTTTCAGCAAGTTGCAACGTTGAAATACAGAAATAAACACTTTTCCAAAAACAAGCTCTAAATCATGTTGAAATACAGAAATAAGCACTTTTCAAAAACAAGCTCCAAATCATGTTGAAATACAGAAATGAACACTTTTCCAAAAACAAGCTCCAAATCATGTTGAAATACAGAAATGAACACTTTTCCATAAACAAGCTCTAAATCATGTTTGATGCACTCTGTAAATAAATTTTATTTCAGTACTGTTTAATCAGGATGATAGGAACACTGTGGACAGTTTTCAGCAAGTTGCAACATTGAAATACAGAAATAAACACTTTTCCAAAAACAAGCTCTAAATCATGTTGAAAAACAGAAAAAACAGTTTTCCATAAACAAGCTCCAAATCATGTTGAAATACAGAAATAGTCACTTCTCAAAAACAAGCTCCAAATCATGTTGAAATACAGAAATAAACACTTTTCCATAAACAAGCTCTAAATCATGTTTGATGCACTCTGTAAGTAAATTTTATTTCAGTACTGTTTAATCAGGATGATAGGAACACTGTGGACAGTTTTCAGCAAGTTGCAACGTTGAAATACAGAAATAAACACTTTTCCAAAAACAAGCTCTAAATCATGTTGAAATACAGAAATAAGCACTTTTCAAAAACAAGCTCCAAATCATGTTGAAATATCGAAATTTACACTTTTCCAAAAACAAGCTCCAAATCATGTTGAAATACAGAAATGAACACTTTTCCATAAACAAGCTCTAAATCATGTTTGATGCACTCTGTAAATAAATTTTATTTCAGTACTGTTTAATCAGGATGATAGGAACACTGTGGACAGTTTTCAGCAAGTTGCAACATTGAAATACAGAAATAAACACTTTTCCAAAAACAAGCTCTAAATCATGTTGAAAAACAGAAAAAACAGTTTTCCATAAACAAGCTCCAAATCATGTTGAAATACAGAAATAGTCACTTCTCAAAAACAAGCTCCAAATCATGTTGAAATACAGAAATAAACACTTTTCCATAAACAAGCTCTAAATCATGTTTGATGCACTCTGTAAGTAAATTTTATTTCAGTACTGTTTAATCAGGATGGTAGGAACACTGTGGACAGTTTTCAGCAAGTTGCAACGTTGAAATACAGAAATGAACACTTTTCCAAAAACAAGCTCCAAATCATGTTGAAATACAGAAATGAACACTTTTCCAAAAACAAGCTCCAAATCATGTTGAAATACAGAAATAAGCACTTTTCCAAAAACAAGCTCCAAATCATGTTGAAATACAGAAATGAACACTTTTCCATAAACAAGCTCTAAATCATGTTTGATGCACTCTGTAAATAAATTTTATTTCAGTACTGTTTAATCAGGATGATAGGAACACTGTGGACAGTTTTCAGCAAGTTGCAACATTGAAATACAGAAATAAACACTTTTCCAAAAACAAGCTCTAAATCATGTTGAAAAACAGAAAAAACAGTTTTCCATAAACAAGCTCTAAATCATGTTGAAATACAGAAATAGTCACTTCTCAAAAACAAGCTCCAAATCATGTTGAAATACAGAAATAAACACTTTTCCATAAACAAGCTCTAAATCATGTTTGATGCACTCTGTAAGTAAATTTTATTTCAGTACTGTTTAATCAGGATGATAGGAACACTGTGGACAGTTTTCAGCAAGTTGCAACGTTGAAATACAGAAATAAACACTTTTCCAAAAACAAGCTCTAAATCATGTTGAAATACAGAAATGAACACTTTTCCAAAAACAAGCTCCAAATCATGTTGAAATACAGAAATAAACACTTTTCAAAAACAAGCTCCAAATCATGTTGAAATACAGAAATGAACACTTTTCCATAAACAAGCTCTAAATCATGTTTGATGCACTCTGTAAATAAATTTTATTTCAGTACTGTTTAATCAGGATGATAGGAACACTGTGGACAGTTTTCAGCAAGTTGCAACATTGAAATACAGAAATAAACACTTTTCCAAAAACAAGCTCTAAATCATGTTGAAAAACAGAAAAAACAGTTTTCCATAAACAAGCTCCAAATCATGTTGAAATACAGAAATAGTCACTTCTCAAAAACAAGCTCCAAATCATGTTGAAATACAGAAATAAACACTTTTCCATAAACAAGCTCTAAATCATGTTTGATGCACTCTGTAAGTAAATTTTATTTCAGTACTGTTTAATCAGGATGGTAGGAACACTGTGGACAGTTTTCAGCAAGTTGCAACGTTGAAATACAGAAATAAACACTTTTCCAAAAACAAGCTCTAAATCATGTTGAAATACAGAAATAAGCACTTTTCAAAAACAAGCTCCAAATCATGTTGAAATACAGAAATGAACACTTTTCCAAAAACAAGCTCCAAATCATGTTGAAATACAGAAATAAGCACTTTTCCAAAAACAAGCTCCAAATCATGTTGAAATACAGAAATGAACACTTTTCCATAAACAAGCTCTAAATCATGTTTGATGCACTCTGTAAATAAATTTTATTTCAGTACTGTTTAATCAGGATGATAGGAACACTGTGGACAGTTTTCAGCAAGTTGCAACATTGAAATACAGAAATAAACACTTTTCCAAAAACAAGCTCTAAATCATGTTGAAAAACAGAAAAAACAGTTTTCCATAAACAAGCTCTAAATCATGTTGAAATACAGAAATAGTCACTTCTCAAAAACAAGCTCCAAATCATGTTGAAATACAGAAATAAACACTTTTCCATAAACAAGCTCTAAATCATGTTTGATGCACTCTGTAAGTAAATTTTATTTCAGTACTGTTTAATCAGGATGGTAGGAACACTGTGGACAGTTTTCAGCAAGTTGCAACGTTGAAATACAGAAATGAACACTTTTCCAAAAACAAGCTCCAAATCATGTTGAAATACAGAAATAAGCACTTTTCAAAAACAAGCTCCAAATCATGTTGAAATACAGAAATAAACACTTTTCCAAAAACAAGCTCCAAATCATGTTGAAATACAGAAATGAACACTTTTCCATAAACAAGCTCTAAATCATGTTTGATGCACTCTGTAAATAAATTTTATTTCAGTACTGTTTAATCAGGATGATAGGAACACTGTGGACAGTTTTCAGCAAGTTGCAACATTGAAATACAGAAATAAACACTTTTCCAAAAACAAGCTCTAAATCATGTTGAAAAACAGAAAAAACAGTTTTCCATAAACAAGCTCTAAATCATGTTGAAATACAGAAATAGTCACTTCTCAAAAACAAGCTCCAAATCATGTTGAAATACAGAAATAAACACTTTTCCTTAAACAAGCTCTAAATCATGTTTGATGCACTCTGTAAGTACATTTTATTTCAGTACTGTTTAATCAGGATGATAGGAACACTGTGGACAGTTTTCAGCAAGTTGCAACGTTGAAATACAGAAATAAACACTTTTCCAAAAACAAGCTCCAAATCATGTTGAAATACAGAAATGAACACTTTTCCAAAAACAAGCTCCAAATCATGTTGAAATACAGAAATAAACACTTTTCCAAAAACAAGCTCCAAATCATGTTGAAATACAGAAATGAACACTTTTCCATAAACAAGCTCTAAATCATGTTTGATGCACTCTGTAAATAAATTTTATTTCAGTACTGTTTAATCAGGATGATAGGAACACTGTGGACAGTTTTCAGCAAGTTGCAACATTGAAATACAGAAATAAACACTTTTCCAAAAACAAGCTCTAAATCATGTTGAAAAACAGAAAAAACAGTTTTCCATAAACAAGCTCCAAATCATGTTGAAATACAGAAATAGTCACTTCTCAAAAACAAGCTCCAAATCATGTTGAAATACAGAAATAAACACTTTTCCTTAAACAAGCTCTAAATCATGTTTGATGCACTCTGTAAGTACATTTTATTTCAGTACTGTTTAATCAGGATGATAGGAACACTGTGGACAGTTTTCAGCAAGTTGCAACGTTGAAATACAGAAATAAACACTTTTCCAAAAACAAGCTCTAAATCATGTTGAAATACAGAAATAAGCACTTTTCAAAAACAAGCTCCAAATCATGTTGAAATACAGAAATTAACACTTTTCCAAAAACAAGCTCCAAATCATGTTGAAATACAGAAATGAACACTTTTCCATAAACAAGCTCTAAATCATGTTTGATGCACTCTGTAAATAAATTTTATTTCAGTACTGTTTAATCAGGATGATAGGAACACTGTGGACAGTTTTCAGCAAGTTGCAACATTGAAATACAGAAATAAACACTTTTCCAAAAACAAGCTCTAAATCATGTTGAAAAACAGAAAAAACAGTTTTCCATAAACAAGCTCTAAATCATGTTGAAATACAGAAATAGTCACTTCTCAAAAACAAGCTCCAAATCATGTTGAAATACAGAAATAAACACTTTTCCATAAACAAGCTCTAAATCATGTTTGATGCACTCTGTAAGTAAATTTTATTTCAGTACTGTTTAATCAGGATGGTAGGAACACTGTGGACAGTTTTCAGCAAGTTGCAACGTTGAAATACAGAAATAAACACTTTTCCAAAAACAAGCTCTAAATCATGTTGAAATACAGAAATGAACACTTTTCCAAAAACAAGCTCCAAATCATGTTGAAATACAGAAATAGTCACTTCTCAAAAACAAGCTCCAAATCATGTTGAAATACAGAAATAAACACTTTTCCATAAACAAGCTCTAAATCATGTTTGATGCACTCTGTAAGTAAATTTTATTTCAGTACTGTTTAATCAGGATGATAGGAACACTGTGGACAGTTTTCAGCAAGTTGCAACGTTGAAATACAGAAATAAACACTTTTCCAAAAACAAGCTCTAAATCATGTTGAAATACAGAAATAAGCACTTTTCAAAAACAAGCTCCAAATCATGTTGAAATATCGAAATTTACACTTTTCCAAAAACAAGCTCCAAATCATGTTGAAATACAGAAATGAACACTTTTCCAAAAACAAGCTCCAAATCATGTTGAAATACAGAAATGAACACTTTTCCATAAACAAGCTCTAAATCATGTTTGATGCACTCTGTAAATAAATTTTATTTCAGTACTGTTTAATCAGGATGATAGGAACACTGTGGACAGTTTTCAGCAAGTTGCAACATTGAAATACAGAAATAAACACTTTTCCAAAAACAAGCTCTAAATCATGTTGAAAAACAGAAAAAACAGTTTTCCAAAAACAAGCTCTAAATCATGTTGAAATACAGAAATAGTCACTTCTCAAAAACAAGCTCCAAATCATGTTGAAATACAGAAATAAACACTTTTCCATAAACAAGCTCTAAATCATGTTTGATGCACTCTGTAAGTACATTTTATTTCAGTACTGTTTAATCAGGATGATAGGAACACTGTGGACAGTTTTCAGCAAGTTGCAACGTTGAAATACAGAAATAAACACTTTTCCAAAAACAAGCTCTAAATCATGTTGAAATACAGAAATAAGCACTTTCAAAAACAAGCTCCAAATCATGTTGAAATATCGAAATTTACACTTTTCCAAAAACAAGCTCCAAATCATGTTGAAATACAGAAATGAACACTTTTCCAAAAACAAGCTACAAATCATGTTGAAATACAGAAATGAACACTTTTCCAAAAACAAGCTCCAAATCATGTTGAAATACAGAAATAAACACTTTTCCATAAACAAGCTCTAAATCATGTTTGATGCACTCTGTAAGTACATTTTATTTCAGTACTGTTTAATCAGGATGATAGGAACACTGTGGACAGTTTTCAGCAAGTTGCAACGTTGAAATACAGAAATAAACACTTTTCCAAAAACAAGCTCTAAATCATGTTGAAATACAGAAATAAGCACTTTTCAAAAACAAGCTCCAAATCATGTTGAAATATCGAAATTTACACTTTTCCAAAAACAAGCTCCAAATCATGTTGAAATACAGAAATAAACACTTTTCCATAAACAAGCTCTAAATCATGTTTGATGCACTCTGTAAGTAAATTTTATTTCAGTACTGTTTAATCAGGATGGTAGGAACACTGTGGACAGTTTTCAGCAAGTTGCAACGTTGAAATACAGAAATAAACACTTTTCCAAAAACAAGCTCTAAATCATGTTGAAACACAGAAATGAACACTTTTCCAAAAACAAGCTCCAAATCATGTTGAAATACAGAAATGAACACTTTTCCAAAAACAAGCTCCAAATCATGTTGAAATACAGAAATAAACACTTTTCCATAAACAAGCTCTAAATCATGTTTGATGCACTCTGTAAGTAAATTTTATTTCAGTACTGTTTAATCAGGATGATAGGAACACTGTGGACAGTTTTCAGCAAGTTGCAACGTTGAAATACAGAAATAAACACTTTTCCAAAAACAAGCTCTAAATCATGTTGAAATACAGAAATAAGCACTTTTCAAAAACAAGCTCCAAATCATGTTGAAATATCGAAATTTACACTTTTCCAAAAACAAGCTCCAAATCATGTTGAAATACAGAAATGAACACTTTTCCAAAAACAAGCTCCAAATCATGTTGAAATACAGAAATGAACACTTTTCCAAAAACAAGCTCCAAATCATGTTGAAATACAGAAATAAACACTTTTCCATAAACAAGCTCTAAATCATGTTTGATGCACTCTGTAAGTACATTTTATTTCAGTACTGTTTAATCAGGATGATAGGAACACTGTGGACAGTTTTCAGCAAGTTGCAACGTTGAAATACAGAAATAAACACTTTTCCAAAAACAAGCTCTAAATCATGTTGAAATACAGAAATAAGCACTTTTCAAAAACAAGCTCCAAATCATGTTGAAATATCGAAATTTACACTTTTCCAAAAACAAGCTCCAAATCATGTTGAAATACAGAAATAAACACTTTTCCATAAACAAGCTCTAAATCATGTTTGATGCACTCTGTAAGTAAATTTTATTTCAGTACTGTTTAATCAGGATGGTAGGAACACTGTGGACAGTTTTCAGCAAGTTGCAACATTGAAATACAGAAATAAACACTTTTCCAAAAACAAGCTCTAAATCATGTTGAAACACAGAAATGAACACTTTTCCAAAAACAAGCTCCAAATCATGTTGAAATACAGAAATGAACACTTTTCCAAAAACAAGCTCCAAATCATGTTGAAATACAGAAATAAACACTTTTCCATAAACAAGCTCTAAATCATGTTTGATGCACTCTGTAAGTAAATTTTATTTCAGTACTGTTTAATCAGGATGGTAGGAACACTGTGGACAGTTTTCAGCAAGTTGCAACGTTGAAATACAGAAATAAACACTTTTCCAAAAACAAGCTCTAAATCATGTTGAAATACAGAAATAAGCACTTTTCAAAAACAAGCTCCAAATCATGTTGAAATACGAAATTACACTTTTCCAAAAACAAGCTCCAAATCATGTTGAAATACAGAAATGAACACTTTTCCAAAAACAAGCTCCAAATCATGTTGAAATACAGAAATGAACACTTTTCCATAAACAAGCTCTAAATCATGTTTGATGCACTCTGTAAATAAATTTTATTTCAGTACTGTTTAATCAGGATGATAGGAACACTGTGGACAGTTTTCAGCAAGTTGCAACATTGAAATACAGAAATAAACACTTTTCCAAAAACAAGCTCTAAATCATGTTGAAAAACAGAAAAAACAGTTTTCCATAAACAAGCTCCAAATCATGTTGAAATACAGAAATAGTCACTTCTCAAAAACAAGCTCCAAATCATGTTGAAATACAGAAATAAACACTTTTCCATAAACAAGCTCTAAATCATGTTTGATGCACTCTGTAAGTAAATTTTATTTCAGTACTGTTTAATCAGGATGGTAGGAACACTGTGGACAGTTTTCAGCAAGTTGCAACGTTGAAATACAGAAATAAACACTTTTCCAAAAACAAGCTCTAAATCATGTTGAAATACAGAAATGAACACTTTTCCAAAAACAAGCTCCAAATCATGTTGAAATACAGAAATAGTCACTTCTCAAAATCAAGCTCCAAATCATGTTGAAATACAGAAATAAACACTTTTCCATAAACAAGCTCTAAATCATGTTTGATGCACTCTGTAAGTACATTTTATTTCAGTACTGTTTAATCAGGATGATAGGAACACTGTGGACAGTTTTCAGCAAGTTGCAACGTTGAAATACAGAAATAAACACTTTTCCAAAAACAAGCTCTAAATCATGTTGAAATACAGAAATAAGCACTTTTCAAAAACAAGCTCCAAATCATGTTGAAATATCGAAATTTACACTTTTCCAAAAACAAGCTCCAAATCATGTTGAAATACAGAAATGAACACTTTTCCAAAAACAAGCTCCAAATCATGTTGAAATACAGAAATGAACACTTTTCCATAAACAAGCTCTAAATCATGTTTGATGCACTCTGTAAATAAATTTTATTTCAGTACTGTTTAATCAGGATGATAGGAACACTGTGGACAGTTTTCAGCAAGTTGCAACATTGAAATACAGAAACAAAACACTTTTCCAAAAACAAGCTCTAAATCATGTTGAAAAACAGAAAAAACAGTTTTCCAAAAACAAGCTCTAAATCATGTTGAAATACAGAAATAGTCACTTCTCAAAAACAAGCTCCAAATCATGTTGAAATACAGAAATAAACACTTTTCCTTAAACAAGCTCTAAATCATGTTTGATGCACTCTGTAAGTACATTTTATTTCAGTACTGTTTAATCAGGATGATAGGAACACTGTGGACAGTTTTCAGCAAGTTGCAACGTTGAAATACAGAAATAAACACTTTTCCAAAAACAAGCTCTAAATCATGTTGAAATACAGAAATAAGCACTTTCAAAAACAAGCTCCAAATCATGTTGAAATACAGAAATGAACACTTTTCCAAAAACAAGCTCCAAATCATGTTGAAATACAGAAATAAACACTTTTCCATAAACAAGCTCTAAATCATGTTTGATGCACTCTGTAAGTAAATTTTATTTCAGTACTGTTTAATCAGGATGGTAGGAACACTGTGGACAGTTTTCAGCAAGTTGCAACGTTGAAATACAGAAATAAACACTTTTCCAAAAACAAGCTCTAAATCATGTTGAAATACAGAAATAAGCACTTTTCAAAAACAAGCTCCAAATCATGTTGAAATATCGAAATTTACACTTTTCCAAAAACAAGCTCCAAATCATGTTGAAATACAGAAATAAACACTTTTCCATAAACAAGCTCTAAATCATGTTTGATGCACTCTGTAAGTAAATTTTATTTCAGTACTGTTTAATCAGGATGGTAGGAACACTGTGGACAGTTTTCAGCAAGTTGCAACGTTGAAATACAGAAATAAACACTTTTCCAAAAACAAGCTCTAAATCATGTTGAA
This sequence comes from Salvelinus fontinalis, assembly GCF_029448725.1. NCBI lineage: Eukaryota > Metazoa > Chordata > Actinopteri > Salmoniformes > Salmonidae > Salvelinus > Salvelinus fontinalis. The sequence continues at coordinate 21,652 of NW_026601024.1, forward strand.
ATACAGAAATAAGCACTTTTCAAAAACAAGCTCCAAATCATGTTGAAATATCGAAATTTACACTTTTCCAAAAACAAGCTCCAAATCATGTTGAAATACAGAAATGAACACTTTTCCAAAAACAACCTCCAAATCATGTTGAAATACAGAAATGAACACTTTTCCATAAACAAGCTCTAAATCATGTTTGATGCACTCTGTAAATAAATTATATTTCAGTACTGTTTAATCAGGATGATAGGAACACTGTGGACAGTTTTCAGCAAGTTGCAACGTTGAAATACAGAAATAAACACTTTTCCAAAAACAAGCTCTAAATCATGTTGAAATACAGAAATAAGCACTTTTCAAAAACAAGCTCCAAATCATGTTGAAATATCGAAATTTACACTTTTCCAAAAACAAGCTCCAAATCATGTTGAAATACAGAAATGAACACTTTTCCAAAAACAAGCTCCAAATCATGTTGAAATACAGAAATGAACACTTTTCCATAAACAAGCTCTAAATCATGTTTGATGCACTCTGTAAATAAATTTTATTTCAGTACTGTTTAATCAGGATGATAGGAACACTGTGGACAGTTTTCAGCAAGTTGCAACATTGAAATACAGAAACAAAACACTTTTCCAAAAACAAGCTCTAAATCATGTTGAAAAACAGAAAAAACAGTTTTCCAAAAACAAGCTCTAAATCATGTTGAAATACAGAAATAGTCACTTCTCAAAAACAAGCTCCAAATCATGTTGAAATACAGAAATAAACACTTTTCCTTAAACAAGCTCTAAATCATGTTTGATGCACTCTGTAAGTACATTTTATTTCAGTACTGTTTAATCAGGATGATAGGAACACTGTGGACAGTTTTCAGCAAGTTGCAACGTTGATATACAGAAATAAACACTTTTCCAAAAACAACCTCTTAATCATGTTGAAATACAGAAATAAGCACTTTCAAAAACAAGCTCCAAATCATGTTGAAATACAGAAATGAACACTTTTCCAAAAACAAGCTCCAAATCATGTTGAAATACAGAAATAAACACTTTTCCATAAACAAGCTCTAAATCATGTTTGATGCACTCTGTAAGTAAATTTTATTTCAGTACTGTTTAATCAGGATGGTAGGAACACTGTGGACAGTTTTCAGCAAGTTGCAACGTTGAAATACAGAAATAAACACTTTTCCAAAAACAAGCTCTAAATCATGTTGAAATACAGAAATAAGCACTTTTCAAAAACAAGCTCCAAATCATGTTGAAATATCGAAATTTACACTTTTCCAAAAACAAGCTCCAAATCATGTTGAAATACAGAAATAAACACTTTTCCATAAACAAGCTCTAAATCATGTTTGATGCACTCTGTAAGTAAATTTTATTTCAGTACTGTTTAATCAGGATGGTAGGAACACTGTGGACAGTTTTCAGCAAGTTGCAACGTTGAAATACAGAAATAAACACTTTTCCAAAAACAAGCTCTAAATCATGTTGAAATACAGAAATAAGCACTTTTCAAAAACAAGCTCCAAATCATGTTGAAATATCGAAATTTACACTTTTCCAAAAACAAGCTCCAAATCATGTTGAAATACAGAAATGAACACTTTTCCAAAAACAACCTCCAAATCATGTTGAAATACAGAAATGAACACTTTTCCATAAACAAGCTCTAAATCATGTTTGATGCACTCTGTAAATAAATTATATTTCAGTACTGTTTAATCAGGATGATAGGAACACTGTGGACAGTTTTCAGCAAGTTGCAACGTTGAAATACAGAAATAAACACTTTTCCAAAAACAAGCTCTAAATCATGTTGAAATACAGAAATAAGCACTTTTCAAAAACAAGCTCCAAATCATGTTGAAATATCGAAATTTACACTTTTCCAAAAACAAGCTCCAAATCATGTTGAAATACAGAAATGAACACTTTTCCAAAAACAAGCTCCAAATCATGTTGAAATACAGAAATGAACACTTTTCCATAAACAAGCTCTAAATCATGTTTGATGCACTCTGTAAATAAATTTTATTTCAGTACTGTTTAATCAGGATGATAGGAACACTGTGGACAGTTTTCAGCAAGTTGCAACGTTGAAATACAGAAATAAACACTTTTCCAAAAACAAGCTCTAAATCATGTTGAAATTCAGAAATAAGCACTTTTCAAAAACAAGCTCCAAATCATGTTGAAATATCGAAATTTACACTTTTCCAAAAACAAGCTCCAAATCATGTTGAAATACAGAAATGAACACTTTTCCATAAACAAGCTCTAAATCATGTTTGATGCACTCTGTAAATAAATTTTATTTCAGTACTGTTTAATCAGGATGATAGGAACACTGTGGACAGTTTTCAGCAAGTTGCAACATTGAAATACAGAAATAAACACTTTTCCAAAAACAAGCTCTAAATCATGTTGAAAAACAGAAAAAACATTTTTCCATAAACAAGCTCTAAATCATGTTGAAATACAGAAATAGTCACTTCTCAAAAACAAGCTCCAAATCATGTTGAAATACAGAAATAAACACTTTTCCTTAAACAAGCTCTAAATCATGTTTGATGCACTCTGTAAGTACATTTTATTTCAGTACTGTTTAATCAGGATGATAGGAACACTGTGGACAGTTTTCAGCAAGTTGCAACGTTGAAATACAGAAATAAACACTTTTCCAAAAACAAGCTCTAAATCATGTTGAAATACAGAAATAAGCACTTTTCAAAAACAAGCTCCAAATCATGTTGAAATATCGAAATTTACACTTTTCCAAAAACAAGTTCCAAATCATGTTGAAATACAGAAATGAACACTTTTCCATAAACAAGCTCTAAATCATGTTTGATGCACTCTGTAAATAAATTTTATTTCAGTACTGTTTAATCAGGATGATAGGAACACTGTGGACAGTTTTCAGCAAGTTGCAACATTGAAATACAGAAATAAACACTTTTCCAAAAACAAGCTCTAAATCATGTTGAAAAACAGAAAAAACAGTTTTCCATAAACAAGCTCCAAATCATGTTGAAATACAGAAATAGTCACTTCTCAAAAACAAGCTCCAAATCATGTTGAAATACAGAAATAAACATTTTTCCAAAAAAAACCTCTTAATCATGTTGAAATACAGAAATAAGCACTTTCAAAAACAAGCTCCAAATCATGTTGAAATATCGAAATTTACACTTTTCCAAAAACAAGCTCCAAATCATGTTGAAATACAGAAATGAACACTTTTCCATAAACAAGCTCTAAATCATGTTTGATGCACTCTGTAAATAAATTTTATTTCAGTACTGTTTAATCAGGATGATAGGAACACTGTGGACAGTTTTCAGCAAGTTGCAACATTGAAATACAGAAATAAACACTTTTCCAAAAACAAGCTCTAAATCATGTTGAAAAACAGAAAAAACAGTTTTCCATAAACAAGCTCCAAATCATGTTGAAATACAGAAATAGTCACTTCTCAAAAACAAGCTCCAAATCATGTTGAAATACAGAAATAAACATTTTTCCAAAAAAAAACTCTTAATCATGTTGAAATACAGAAATAAGCACTTTCAAAAACAAGCTCCAAATCATGTTGAAATATCGAAATTTACACTTTTCCAAAAACAAGCTCCAAATCATGTTGAAATACAGAAATGAACACTTTTCCAAAAACAAGCTCCAAATCATGTTGAAATACAGAAATAAACACTTTTCCATAAACAAGCTCTAAATCATGTTTGATGCACTCTGTAAGTAAATTTTATTTCAGTACTGTTTAATCAGGATGGTAGGAACACTGTGGACAGTTTTCAGCAAGTTGCAACGTTGAAATACAGAAATAAACACTTTTCCAAAAACAAGCTCTAAATCATGTTGAAATACAGAAATAAGCACTTTTCAAAAACAAGCTCCAAATCATGTTGAAATATCGAAATTTACACTTTTCCAAAAACAAGCTCCAAATCATGTTGAAATACAGAAATAAACACTTTTCCATAAACAAGCTCTAAATCATGTTTGATGCACTCTGTAAATAAATTTTATTTCAGTACTGTTTAATCAGGATGATAGGAACACTGTGGACAGTTTTCAGCAAGTTGCAACATTGAAATACAGAAATAAACACTTTTCCAAAAACAAGCTCTAAATCATGTTGAAAAACAGAAAAAACAGTTTTCCATAAACAAGCTCCAAATCATGTTGAAATACAGAAATAGTCACTTCTCAAAAACAAGCTCCAAATCATGTTGAAATACAGAAATAAACATTTTTCCAAAAAAAACCTCTTAATCATGTTGAAATACAGAAATAAGCACTTTCAAAAACAAGCTCCAAATCATGTTGAAATATCGAAATTTACACTTTTCCAAAAACAAGCTCCAAATCATGTTGAAATACAGAAATGAACACTTTTCCATAAACAAGCTCTAAATCATGTTTGATGCACTCTGTAAATAAATTTTATTTCAGTACTGTTTAATCAGGATGATAGGAACACTGTGGACAGTTTTCAGCAAGTTGCAACATTGAAATACAGAAATAAACACTTTTCCAAAAACAAGCTCTAAATCATGTTGAAAAACAGAAAAAACAGTTTTCCATAAACAAGCTCCAAATCATGTTGAAATACAGAAATAGTCACTTCTCAAAAACAAGCTCCAAATCATGTTGAAATACAGAAATAAACATTTTTCCAAAAAAAAACTCTTAATCATGTTGAAATACAGAAATAAGCACTTTCAAAAACAAGCTCCAAATCATGTTGAAATATCGAAATTTACACTTTTCCAAAAACAAGCTCCAAATCATGTTGAAATACAGAAATGATCACTTTTCCAAAAACAAGCTCCAAATCATGTTGAAATACAGAAATAAACACTTTTCCATAAACAAGCTCTAAATCATGTTTGATGCACTCTGTAAGTAAATTTTATTTCAGTACTGTTTAATCAGGATGGTAGGAACACTGTGGACAGTTTTCAGCAAGTTGCAACGTTGAAATACAGAAATAAACACTTTTCCAAAAACAAGCTCTAAATCATGTTGAAATACAGAAATAAGCACTTTTCAAAAACAAGCTCCAAATCATGTTGAAATATCGAAATTTACACTTTTCCAAAAACAAGCTCCAAATCATGTTGAAATACAGAAATAAACACTTTTCCATAAACAAGCTCTAAATCATGTTTGATGCACTCTGTAAGTAAATTTTATTTCAGTACTGTTTAATCAGGATGGTAGGAACACTGTGGACAGTTTTCAGCAAGTTGCAACGTTGAAATACAGAAATAAACACTTTTCCAAAAACAAGCTCTAAATCATGTTGAAATACAGAAATAAGCACTTTTCAAAAACAAGCTCCAAATCATGTTGAAATATCGAAATTTACACTTTTCCAAAAACAAGCTCCAAATCATGTTGAAATACAGAAATGAACACTTTTCCAAAAACAACCTCCAAATCATGTTGAAATACAGAAATGAACACTTTTCCATAAACAAGCTCTAAATCATGTTTGATGCACTCTGTAAATAAATTATATTTCAGTACTGTTTAATCAGGATGATAGGAACACTGTGGACAGTTTTCAGCAAGTTGCAACATTGAAATACAGAAATAAACACTTTTCCAAAAACAAGCTCTAAATCATGTTGAAAAACAGAAAAAACAGTTTTCCATAAACAAGCTCTAAATCATGTTTGATGCACTCTTTAAGTACATTTTATTTCAGTACTGTTTAATCAGGATGATATGAACACTGTGGACAGTTTTCAGCAAGTTGCAACGTTGAAATACAGAAATAAACACTTTTCCAAAAACAAGCTCTAAATCATGTTGAAATACTGAAAAAAGCACTTTTCAAAAACAAGCTCCAAATCATGTTGAAATATCGAAATTTACACTTTTCCAAAAACAAGCTCCAAATCATGTTGAAATACAGTAATAAACACTTTTCCATAAACAAGCTCTAAATCATGTTTGATGCACTCTGTAAGTAAATTTTATTTCAGTACTGTTTAATCAGGATGGTAGGAACACTGTGGACAGTTTTCAGCAAGTTGCAACGTTGAAATATAGAAATAAACACTTTTCCAAAAACAAGCTCTAAATCATGTTGAAATACAGAAATAAGCACTTTTCAAAAACAAGCTCCAAATCATGTTGAAATATCGAAATTTACACTTTTCCAAAAACAAGCTCCAAATCATGTTGAAATACAGAAATGAACACTTTTCCAAAAACAACCTCCAAATCATGTTGAAATACAGAAATGAACACTTTTCCATAAACAAGCTCTAAATCATGTTTGATGCACTCTGTAAATAAATTTTATTTCAGTACTGTTTAATCAGGATGATAGGGACACTGTGGACAGTTTTCAGCAAGTTGCAACATTGAAATACAGAAATAAACACTTTTCCAAAAACAAGCTCTAAATCATGTTGAAAAACAGAAAAAACACTTTTCCATAAACAAGCTCTAAATCATGTTTGATGCAGTCTGTAAATAAATTTTATTTCAGTACTGTTTAATCAGGATGATAGGAACACTGTGGACAGTTTTCAGCAAGTTGCAACATTGAAATACAGAAATAAACACTTTTCCAAAAACAAGCTCTAAATCATGTTGAAAAACAGAAAAAACAGTTTTCCAAAAACAAGCTCTAAATCATGTTGAAATACAGAAATAGTCACTTCTCAAAAACAAGCTCCAAATCATGTTGAAATACAGAAATAAACATTTTTCCAAAAAAAAACTCTTAATCATGTTGAAATACAGAAATAAGCACTTTCAAAAACAAGCTCCAAATCATGTTGAAATATCGAAATTTACACTTTTCCAAAAACAAGCTCCAAATCATGTTGAAATACAGAAATGAACACTTTTCCAAAAACAAGCTCCAAATCATGTTGAAATACAGAAATAAACACTTTTCCATAAACAAGCTCTAAATCATGTTTGATGCACTCTGTAAGTAAATTTTATTTCAGTACTGTTTAATCAGGATGGTAGGAACACTGTGGACAGTTTTCAGCAAGTTGCAACGTTGAAATACAGAAATAAACACTTTTCCAAAAACAAGCTCTAAATCATGTTGAAATACAGAAATAAGCACTTTTCAAAAACAAGCTCCAAATCATGTTGAAATATCGAAATTTACACTTTTCCAAAAACAAGCTCCAAATCATGTTGAAATACAGAAATAAACACTTTTCCATAAACAAGCTCTAAATCATGTTTGATGCACTCTGTAAGTAAATTTTATTTCAGTACTGTTTAATCAGGATGGTAGGAACACTGTGGACAGTTTTCAGCAAGTTGCAACGTTGAAATACAGAAATAAACACTTTTCCAAAAACAAGCTCTAAATCATGTTGAAATACAGAAATAAGCACTTTTCAAAAACAAGCTCCAAATCATGTTGAAATATCGAAATTTACACTTTTCCAAAAACAAGCTCCAAATCATGTTGAAATACAGAAATGAACACTTTTCCAAAAACAACCTCCAAATCATGTTGAAATACAGAAATGAACACTTTTCCATAAACAAGCTCTAAATCATGTTTGATGCACTCTGTAAATAAATTATATTTCAGTACTGTTTAATCAGGATGATAGGAACACTGTGGACAGTTTTCAGCAAGTTGCAACATTGAAATACAGAAATAAACACTTTTCCAAAAACAAGCTCTAAATCATGTTGAAAAACAGAAAAAACAGTTTTCCATAAACAAGCTCTAAATCATGTTTGATGCACTCTGTAAGTACATTTTATTTCAGTACTGTTTAATCAGGATGATATGAACACTGTGGACAGTTTTCAGCAAGTTGCAACGTTGAAATACAGAAATAAACACTTTTCCAAAAACAAGCTCTAAATCATGTTGAAATACTGAAAAAAGCACTTTTCAAAAACAAGCTCCAAATCATGTTGAAATATCGAAATTTACACTTTTCCAAAAACAAGCTCCAAATCATGTTGAAATACAGTAATAAACACTTTTCCATAAACAAGCTCTAAATCATGTTTGATGCACTCTGTAAGTAAATTTTATTTCAGTACTGTTTAATCAGGATGGTAGGAACACTGTGGACAGTTTTCAGCAAGTTGCAACGTTGAAATACAGAAATAAACACTTTTCCAAAAACAAGCTCTAAATCATGTTGAAATACAGAAATAAGCACTTTTCAAAAACAAGCTCCAAATCATGTTGAAATATCGAAATTTACACTTTTCCAAAAACAAGCTCCAAATCATGTTGAAATACAGAAATGAACACTTTTCCAAAAACAACCTCCAAATCATGTTGAAATACAGAAATGAACACTTTTCCATAAACAAGCTCTAAATCATGTTTGATGCACTCTGTAAATAAATTTTATTTCAGTACTGTTTAATCAGGATGATAGGGACACTGTGGACAGTTTTCAGCAAGTTGCAACATTGAAATACAGAAATAAACACTTTTCCAAAAACAAGCTCTAAATCATGTTGAAAAACAGAAAAAACACTTTTCCATAAACAAGCTCTAAATCATGTTTGATGCAGTCTGTAAATAAATTTTATTTCAGTACTGTTTAATCAGGATGATAGGAACACTGTGGACAGTTTTCAGCAAGTTGCAACATTGAAATACAGAAATAAACACTTTTCCAAAAACAAGCTCTAAATCATGTTGAAAAACAGAAAAAACAGTTTTCCAAAAACAAGCTCCAAATCATGTTGAAATATCGAAATTTACACTTTTCCAAAAACAAGCTCCAAATCATGTTGAAATACAGAAATAAACACTTTTCCATAAACAAGCTCTAAATCATGTTTGATGCACTCTGTAAGTAAATTTTATTTCAGTACTGTTTAATCAGGATGGTAGGAACACTGTGGACAGTTTTCAGCAAGTTGCAACGTTGAAATACAGAAATAAACACTTTTCCAAAAACAAGCTCTAAATCATGTTGAAATACAGAAATAAGCACTTTTCAAAAACAAGCTCCAAATCATGTTGAAATATCGAAATTTACACTTTTCCAAAAACAAGCTCCAAATCATGTTGAAATACAGAAATGAACACTTTTCCAAAAACAACCTCCAAATCATGTTGAAATACAGAAATGAACACTTTTCCATAAACAAGCTCTAAATCATGTTTGATGCACTCTGTAAATAAATTATATTTCAGTACTGTTTAATCAGGATGATAGGAACACTGTGGACAGTTTTCAGCAAGTTGCAACATTGAAATACAGAAATAAACACTTTTCCAAAAACAAGCTCTAAATCATGTTGAAAAACAGAAAAAACAGTTTTCCATAAACAAGCTCTAAATCATGTTTGATGCACTCTGTAAGTACATTTTATTTCAGTACTGTTTAATCAGGATGATATGAACACTGTGGACAGTTTTCAGCAAGTTGCAACGTTGAAATACAGAAATAAACACTTTTCCAAAAACAAGCTCTAAATCATGTTGAAATACTGAAAAAAGCACTTTTCAAAAACAAGCTCCAAATCATGTTGAAATATCGAAATTTACACTTTTCCAAAAACAAGCTCCAAATCATGTTGAAATACAGTAATAAACACTTTTCCATAAACAAGCTCTAAATCATGTTTGATGCACTCTGTAAGTAAATTTTATTTCAGTACTGTTTAATCAGGATGGTAGGAACACTGTGGACAGTTTTCAGCAAGTTGCAACGTTGAAATACAGAAATAAACACTTTTCCAAAAACAAGCTCTAAATCATGTTGAAATACAGAAATAAGCACTTTTCAAAAACAAGCTCCAAATCATGTTGAAATATCGAAATTTACACTTTTCCAAAAACAAGCTCCAAATCATGTTGAAATACAGAAATGAACACTTTTCCAAAAACAACCTCCAAATCATGTTGAAATACAGAAATGAACACTTTTCCATAAACAAGCTCTAAATCATGTTTGATGCACTCTGTAAATAAATTTTATTTCAGTACTGTTTAATCAGGATGATAGGGACACTGTGGACAGTTTTCAGCAAGTTGCAACATTGAAATACAGAAATAAACACTTTTCCAAAAACAAGCTCTAAATCATGTTGAAAAACAGAAAAAACACTTTTCCATAAACAAGCTCTAAATCATGTTTGATGCAGTCTGTAAATAAATTTTATTTCAGTACTGTTTAATCAGGATGATAGGAACACTGTGGACAGTTTTCAGCAAGTTGCAACATTGAAATACAGAAATAAACACTTTTCCAAAAACAAGCTCTAAATCATGTTGAAAAACAGAAAAAACAGTTTTCCAAAAACAAGCTCTAAATCATGTTGAAATACAGAAATAGTCACTTCTCAAAAACAAGCTCCAAATCATGTTGAAATACAGAAATAAACACTTTTCCTTAAACAAGCTCTAAATCATGTTTGATGCACTCTGTAAGTACATTTTATTTCAGTACTGTTTAATCAGGATGATAGGAACACTGTGGACAGTTTTCAGCAAGTTGCAACGTTGATATACAGAAATAAACACTTTTCCAAAAACAACCTCTTAATCATGTTGAAATACAGAAATAAGCACTTTCAAAAACAAGCTCCAAATCATGTTGAAATATCGAAATTTACACTTTTCCAAAAACAAGCTCCAAATCATGTTGAAATACAGAAATTAACACTTTTCCATAAACAAGCTCTAAATCATGTTTGATGCACTCTGTAAATAAATTTTATTTCAGTACTGTTTAATCAGGATGATAGGAACACTGTGGACAGTTTTCAGCAAGTTGCAACATTGAAATACAGAAATAAACACTTTTCCAAAAACAAGCTCTAAATCATGTTGAAAAACAGAAAAAACAGTTTTCCATAAACAAGCTCTAAATCATGTTGAAATACAGAAATAGTCACTTCTCAAAAACAAGCTCCAAATCATGTTGAAATACAGAAATAAACACTTTTCCTTAAACAAGCTCTAAATCATGTTTGATGCACTCTGTAAGTACATTTTATTTCAGTACTGTTTAATCAGGATGATAGGAACACTGTGGACAGTTTTCAGCAAGTTGCAACGTTGAAATACAGAAATTAACACTTTTCCAAAAACAAGCTCTAAATCATGTTGAAATACAGAAATAAGCACTTTTCAAAAACAAGCTCCAAATCATGTTGAAATATCGAAATTTACACTTTTCCAAAAACAAGCTCCAAATCATGTTGAAATACAGAAATTAACACTTTTCCATAAACAAGCTCTAAATCATGTTTGATGCACTCTGTAAATAAATTTTATTTCAGTACTGTTTAATCAGGATGATAGGAACACTGTGGACAGTTTTCAGCAAGTTGCAACATTGAAATACAGAAATAAACACTTTTCCAAAAACAAGCTCTAAATCATGTTGAAAAACAGAAAAAACAGTTTTCCATAAACAAGCTCCAAATCATGTTGAAATACAGAAATAGTCATTTCTCAAAAACAAGCTCCAAATCATGTTGAAATACAGAAATAAACACTTTTCCTTAAACAAGCTCTAAATCATGTTTGATGCACTCTGTAAGTAAATTTTATTTCAGTACTGTTTAATCAGGATGGTAGGAACACTGTGGACAGTTTTCAGCAAGTTGCAACATTGAAATACAGAAATAAACACTTTTCCAAAAACAAGCTCTAAATCATGTTGAAAAACAGAAAAAAACAGTTTTCCATAAACAAGCTCTAAATCATGTTGAAATACAGAAATAGTCACTTCTCAAAAACAAGCTCCAAATCATGTTGAAATACAGAAATAAACACTTTTCCTTAAACAAGCTCTAAATCATGTTTGATGCACTCTGTAAGTACATTTTATTTCAGTACTGTTTAATCAGGATGATAGGAACACTGTGGACAGTTTTCAGCAAGTTGCAACGTTGAAATACAGAAATAAACACTTTTCCAAAAACAAGCTCTAAATCATGTTGAAATACAGAAATAAGCACTTTTCAAAAACAAGCTGCAAATCATGTTGAAATATCGAAATTTACACTTTTCCAAAAACAAGCTCCAAATCATGTTGAAATACAGAAATGAACACTTTTCCAAAAACAAGCTCCAAATCATGTTGAAATACAGAAATGAACACTTTTCCATAAACAAGCTCTAAATCATGTTTGATGCACTCTGTAAATAAATTTTATTTCAGTACTGTTTAATCAGGATGATAGGAACACTGTGGACAGTTTTCAGCAAGTTGCAACATTGAAATACAGAAATAAACACTTTTCCAAAAACAAGCTCTAAATCATGTTGAAAAACAGAAAAAACAGTTTTCCAAAAACAAGCTCTAAATCATGTTGAAATACAGAAATAGTCACTTCTCAAAAACAAGCTCCAAATCATGTTGAAATACAGAAATAAACACTTTTCCTTAAACAAGCTCTAAATCATGTTTGATGCACTCTGTAAGTACATTTTATTTCAGTACTGTTTAATCAGGATGATAGGAACACTGTGGACAGTTTTCAGCAAGTTGCAACGTTGATATACAGAAATAAACATTTTTCCAAAAACAACCTCTTAATCATGTTGAAATACAGAAATAAGCACTTTCAAAAACAAGCTCCAAATCATGTTGAAATATCGAAATTTACACTTTTCCAAAAACAAGCTCCAAATCATGTTGAAATACAGAAATGAACACTTTTCCAAAAACAAGCTCCAAATCATGTTGAAATACAGAAATGAACACTTTTCCAAAAACAAGCTCCAAATCATGTTGAAATACAGAAATAAACACTTTTCCATAAACAAGCTCTAAATCATGTTTGATGCACTCTGTAAGTAAATTTTATTTCAGTACTGTTTAATCAGGATGGTAGGAACACTGTGGACAGTTTTCAGCAAGTTGCAACGTTGAAATACAGAAATAAACACTTTTCCAAAAACAAGCTCTAAATCATGTTGAAATACAGAAATAAGCACTTTTCAAAAACAAGCTCCAAATCATGTTGAAATATCGAAATTTACACTTTTCCAAAAACAAGCTCCAAATCATGTTGAAATACAGAAATAAACACTTTTCCATAAACAAGCTCTAAATCATGTTTGATGCACTCTGTAAGTAAATTTGATTTCAGTACTGTTTAATCAGGATGGTAGGAACACTGTGGACAGTTTTCAGCAAGTTGCAACATTGAAATACAGAAATAAACACTTTTCCAAAAACAAGCTCTAAATCATGTTGAAACACAGAAATGAACACTTTTCCAAAAACAAGCTCCAAATCATGTTGAAATACAGAAATGAACACTTTTCCAAAAACAAGCTCCAAATCATGTTGAAATATCGAAATTTACACTTTTCCAAAAACAAGCTCCAAATCATGTTGAAATACAGAAATGAACACTTTTCCAAAAACAAGCTCCAAATCATGTTGAAATACAGAAATGAACACTTTTCCATAAACAAGCTCTAAATCATGTTTGATGCACTATGTAAATAAATTTTATTTCAGTACTGTTTAATCAGGATGATAGGAACACTGTGGACAGTTTTCAGCAAGTTGCAACATTGAAATACAGAAACAAAACACTTTTCCAAAAACAAGCTCTAAATCATGTTGAAAAACAGAAAAAACAGTTTTCCAAAAACAAGCTCTAAATCATGTTGAAATACAGAAATAGTCACTTCTCAAAAACAAGCTCCAAATCATGTTGAAATACAGAAATAAACACTTTTCCTTAAACAAGCTCTAAATCATGTTTGATGCACTCTGTAAGTACATTTTATTTCAGTACTGTTTAATCAGGATGATAGGAACACTGTGGACAGTTTTCAGCAAGTTGCAACGTTGAAATACAGAAATAAACACTTTTCCAAAAACAAGCTCTAAATCATGTTGAAATACAGAAATAAGCACTTTTCAAAAACAAGCTGCAAATCATGTTGAAATATCGAAATTTACACTTTTCCAAAAACAAGCTCCAAATCATGTTGAAATACAGAAATGAACACTTTTCCAAAAACAAGCTCCAAATCATGTTGAAATACAGAAATGAACACTTTTCCATAAACAAGCTCTAAATCATGTTTGATGCACTCTGTAAGTACATTTTATTTCAGTACTGTTTAATCAGGATGATAGGAACACTGTGGACAGTTTTCAGCAAGTTGCAACGTTGATATACAGAAATAAACATTTTTCCAAAAACAACCTCTTAATCATGTTGAAATACAGAAATAAGCACTTTCAAAAACAAGCTCCAAATCATGTTGAAATATCGAAATTTACACTTTTCCAAAAACAAGCTCCAAATCATGTTGAAATACAGAAATGAACACTTTTCCAAAAACAAGCTCCAAATCATGTTGAAATACAGAAATGAACACTTTTCCAAAAACAAGCTCCAAATCATGTTGAAATACAGAAATAAACACTTTTCCATAAACAAGCTCTAAATCATGTTTGATGCACTCTGTAAGTAAATTTTATTTCAGTACTGTTTAATCAGGATGGTAGGAACACTGTGGACAGTTTTCAGCAAGTTGCAACGTTGAAATACAGAAATAAACACTTTTCCAAAAACAAGCTCTAAATCATGTTGAAATACAGAAATAAGCACTTTTCAAAAACAAGCTCCAAATCATGTTGAAATATCGAAATTTACACTTTTCCAAAAACAAGCTCCAAATCATGTTGAAATACAGAAATAAACACTTTTCCATAAACAAGCTCTAAATCATGTTTGATGCACTCTGTAAGTAAATTTGATTTCAGTACTGTTTAATCAGGATGGTAGGAACACTGTGGACAGTTTTCAGCAAGTTGCAACATTGAAATACAGAAATAAACACTTTTCCAAAAACAAGCTCTAAATCATGTTGAAACACAGAAATGAACACTTTTCCAAAAACAAGCTCCAAATCATGTTGAAATACAGAAATGAACACTTTTCCAAAAACAAGCTCCAAATCATGTTGAAATATCGAAATTTACACTTTTCCAAAAACAAGCTCCAAATCATGTTTAAATACAGAAATGAACACTTTTCCAAAAACAAGCTCCAAATCATGTTGAAATTCCTGAACGAACACTTTTCCATAAAGCAGCTCTAAATCATGTTTGATGCACTATGTAAATAAATTTTATTTCAGTACTGTTTAATCAGGATGATAGGAACACTGTGGACAGTTTTCAGCAAGTTGCAACATTGAAATACAGAAACAAAACACTTTTCCAAAAACAAGCTCTAAATCATGTTGAAAAACAGAAAAAACAGTTTTCCAAAAACAAGCTCTAAATCATGTTGAAATACAGAAATAGTCACTTCTCAAAAACAAGCTCCAAATCATGTTGAAATACAGAAATAAACACTTTTCCTTAAACAAGCTCTAAATCATGTTTGATGCACTCTGTAAGTACATTTTATTTCAGTACTGTTTAATCAGGATGATAGGAACACTGTGGACAGTTTTCAGCAAGTTGCAACGTTGATATACAGAAATAAACACTTTTCCAAAAACAACCTCTTAATCATGTTGAAATACAGAAATAAGCACTTTCAAAAACAAGCTCCAAATCATGTTGAAATATCGAAATTTACACTTTTCCAAAAACAAGCTCCAAATCATGTTGAAATACAGAAATGAACACTTTTCCAAAAACAAGCTCCAAATCATGTTGAAATACAGAAATGAACACTTTTCCAAAAACAAGCTCCAAATCATGTTGAAATACAGAAATAAACACTTTTCCATAAACAAGCTCTAAATCATGTTTGATGCACTCTGTAAGTAAATTTTATTTCAGTACTGTTTAATCAGGATGGTAGGAACACTGTGGACAGTTTTCAGCAAGTTGCAACGTTGAAATACAGAAATAAACACTTTTCCAAAAACAAGCTCTAAATCATGTTGAAATACAGAAATAAGCACTTTTCAAAAACAAGCTCCAAATCATGTTGAAATATCGAAATTTACACTTTTCCAAAAACAAGCTCCAAATCATGTTGAAATACAGAAATAAACACTTTTCCATAAACAAGCTCTAAATCATGTTTGATGCACTCTGTAAGTAAATTTTATTTCAGTACTGTTTAATCAGGATGGTAGGAACACTGTGGACAGTTTTCAGCAAGTTGCAACATTGAAATACAGAAATAAACACTTTTCCAAAAACAAGCTCTAAATCATGTTGAAACACAGAAATGAACACTTTTCCAAAAACAAGCTCCAAATCATGTTGAAATACAGAAATGAACACTTTTCCAAAAACAAGCTCCAAATCATGTTGAAATACAGAAATAAACACTTTTCCATAAACAAGCTCTAAATCATGTTTGATGCACTCTGTAAGTAAATTTTATTTCAGTACTGTTTAATCAGGATGGTAGGAACACTGTGGACAGTTTTCAGCAAGTTGCAACGTTGAAATACAGAAATAAACACTTTTCCAAAAACAAGCTCTAAATCATGTTGAAATACAGAAATAAGCACTTTTCAAAAACAAGCTCCAAATCATGTTGAAATATCGAAATTTACACTTTTCCAAAAACAAGCTCCAAATCATGTTGAAATACAGAAATGAACACTTTTCCAAAAACAACCTCCAAATCATGTTGAAATACAGAAATGAACACTTTTCCATAAACAAGCTCTAAATCATGTTTGATGCACTCTGTAAATAAATTATATTTCAGTACTGTTTAATCAGGATGATAGGAACACTGTGGACAGTTTTCAGCAAGTTGCAACGTTGAAATACAGAAATAAACACTTTTCCAAAAACAAGCTCTAAATCATGTTGAAATACAGAAATAGTCACTTCTCAAAAACAAGCTCCAAATCATGTTGAAATACAGAAATAAACACTTTTCCTTAAACAAGCTCTAAATCATGTTTGATGCACTCTGTAAGTACATTTTATTTCAGTACTGTTTAATCAGGATGATAGGAACACTGTGGACAGTTTTCAGCAAGTTGCAACGTTGAAATACAGAAATAAACACTTTTCCAAAAACAAGCTCTAAATCATGTTGAAATACAGAAATAAGCACTTTTCAAAAACAAGCTGCAAATCATGTTGAAATATCGAAATTTACACTTTTCCAAAAACAAGCTCCAAATCATGTTGAAATACAGAAATGAACACTTTTCCAAAAACAAGCTCCAAATCATGTTGAAATACAGAAATGAACACTTTTCCATAAACAAGCTCTAAATCATGTTTGATGCACTCTGTAAGTACATTTTATTTCAGTACTGTTTAATCAGGATGATAGGAACACTGTGGACAGTTTTCAGCAAGTTGCAACGTTGATATACAGAAATAAACATTTTTCCAAAAACAACCTCTTAATCATGTTGAAATACAGAAATAAGCACTTTCAAAAACAAGCTCCAAATCATGTTGAAATATCGAAATTTACACTTTTCCAAAAACAAGCTCCAAATCATGTTGAAATACAGAAATGAACACTTTTCCAAAAACAAGCTCCAAATCATGTTGAAATACAGAAATGAACACTTTTCCAAAAACAAGCTCCAAATCATGTTGAAATACAGAAATAAACACTTTTCCATAAACAAGCTCTAAATCATGTTTGATGCACTCTGTAAGTAAATTTTATTTCAGTACTGTTTAATCAGGATGGTAGGAACACTGTGGACAGTTTTCAGCAAGTTGCAACATTGAAATACAGAAATAAACACTTTTCCAAAAACAAGCTCTAAATCATGTTGAAACACAGAAATGAACACTTTTCCAAAAACAAGCTCCAAATCATGTTGAAATACAGAAATGAACACTTTTCCAAAAACAAGCTCCAAATCATGTTGAAATATCGAAATTTACACTTTTCCAAAAACAAGCTCCAAATCATGTTTAAATACAGAAATGAACACTTTTCCAAAAACAAGCTCCAAATCATGTTGAAATTCCTGAACGAACACTTTTCCATAAAGCAGCTCTAAATCATGTTTGATGCACTATGTAAATAAATTTTATTTCAGTACTGTTTAATCAGGATGATAGGAACACTGTGGACAGTTTTCAGCAAGTTGCAACATTGAAATACAGAAACAAAACACTTTTCCAAAAACAAGCTCTAAATCATGTTGAAAAACAGAAAAAACAGTTTTCCAAAAACAAGCTCTAAATCATGTTGAAATACAGAAATAGTCACTTCTCAAAAACAAGCTCCAAATCATGTTGAAATACAGAAATAAACACTTTTCCTTAAACAAGCTCTAAATCATGTTTGATGCACTCTGTAAGTACATTTTATTTCAGTACTGTTTAATCAGGATGATAGGAACACTGTGGACAGTTTTCAGCAAGTTGCAACGTTGATATACAGAAATAAACACTTTTCCAAAAACAACCTCTTAATCATGTTGAAATACAGAAATAAGCACTTTCAAAAACAAGCTCCAAATCATGTTGAAATATCGAAATTTACACTTTTCCAAAAACAAGCTCCAAATCATGTTGAAATACAGAAATGAACACTTTTCCAAAAACAAGCTCCAAATCATGTTGAAATACAGAAATGAACACTTTTCCAAAAACAAGCTCCAAATCATGTTGAAATACAGAAATAAACACTTTTCCATAAACAAGCTCTAAATCATGTTTGATGCACTCTGTAAGTAAATTTTATTTCAGTACTGTTTAATCAGGATGGTAGGAACACTGTGGACAGTTTTCAGCAAGTTGCAACGTTGAAATACAGAAATAAACACTTTTCCAAAAACAAGCTCTAAATCATGTTGAAATACAGAAATAAGCACTTTTCAAAAACAAGCTCCAAATCATGTTGAAATATCGAAATTTACACTTTTCCAAAAACAAGCTCCAAATCATGTTGAAATACAGAAATAAACACTTTTCCATAAACAAGCTCTAAATCATGTTTGATGCACTCTGTAAGTAAATTTTATTTCAGTACTGTTTAATCAGGATGGTAGGAACACTGTGGACAGTTTTCAGCAAGTTGCAACATTGAAATACAGAAATAAACACTTTTCCAAAAACAAGCTCTAAATCATGTTGAAACACAGAAATGAACACTTTTCCAAAAACAAGCTCCAAATCATGTTGAAATACAGAAATGAACACTTTTCCAAAAACAAGCTCCAAATCATGTTGAAATACAGAAATAAACACTTTTCCATAAACAAGCTCTAAATCATGTTTGATGCACTCTGTAAATAAATTTGATTTCAGTACTGTTTAATCAGGATGATAGGAACACTGTGGACAGTTTTCAGCAAGTTGCAACATTGAAATACAGAAATAAACACTTTTCCAAAAACAAGCTCTAAATCATGTTGAAACACAGAAATGAACACTTTTCCAAAAACAAGCTCCAAATCATGTTGAAATACAGAAATGAACACTTTTCCAAAAACAAGCTCCAAATCATGTTGAAATATCGAAATTTACACTTTTCCAAAAACAAGCTCCAAATCATGTTGAAATACAGAAATGAACACTTTTCCAAAAACAAGCTCCAAATCATGTTGAAATACAGAAATGAACACTTTTCCATAAACAAGCTCTAAATCATGTTTGATGCACTATGTAAATAAATTTTATTTCAGTACTGTTTAATCAGGATGATAGGAACACTGTGGACAGTTTTCAGCAAGTTGCAACATTGAAATACAGAAACAAAACACTTTTCCAAAAACAAGCTCTAAATCATGTTGAAAAACAGAAAAAACAGTTTTCCAAAAACAAGCTCTAAATCATGTTGAAATACAGAAATAGTCACTTCTCAAAAACAAGCTCCAAATCATGTTGAAATACAGAAATAAACACTTTTCCTTAAACAAGCTCTAAATCATGTTTGATGCACTCTGTAAGTACATTTTATTTCAGTACTGTTTAATCAGGATGATAGGAACACTGTGGACAGTTTTCAGCAAGTTGCAACGTTGAAATACAGAAATAAACACTTTTCCAAAAACAAGCTCTAAATCATGTTGAAATACAGAAATAAGCACTTTTCAAAAACAAGCTGCAAATCATGTTGAAATATCGAAATTTACACTTTTCCAAAAACAAGCTCCAAATCATGTTGAAATACAGAAATGAACACTTTTCCAAAAACAAGCTCCAAATCATGTTGAAATACAGAAATGAACACTTTTCCATAAACAAGCTCTAAATCATGTTTGATGCACTCTGTAAGTACATTTTATTTCAGTACTGTTTAATCAGGATGATAGGAACACTGTGGACAGTTTTCAGCAAGTTGCAACGTTGATATACAGAAATAAACATTTTTCCAAAAACAACCTCTTAATCATGTTGAAATACAGAAATAAGCACTTTCAAAAACAAGCTCCAAATCATGTTGAAATATCGAAATTTACACTTTTCCAAAAACAAGCTCCAAATCATGTTGAAATACAGAAATGAACACTTTTCCAAAAACAAGCTCCAAATCATGTTGAAATACAGAAATGAACACTTTTCCAAAAACAAGCTCCAAATCATGTTGAAATACAGAAATAAACACTTTTCCATAAACAAGCTCTAAATCATGTTTGATGCACTCTGTAAGTAAATTTTATTTCAGTACTGTTTAATCAGGATGGTAGGAACACTGTGGACAGTTTTCAGCAAGTTGCAACGTTGAAATACAGAAATAAACACTTTTCCAAAAACAAGCTCTAAATCATGTTGAAATACAGAAATAAGCACTTTTCAAAAACAAGCTCCAAATCATGTTGAAATATCGAAATTTACACTTTTCCAAAAACAAGCTCCAAATCATGTTGAAATACAGAAATAAACACTTTTCCATAAACAAGCTCTAAATCATGTTTGATGCACTCTGTAAGTAAATTTGATTTCAGTACTGTTTAATCAGGATGGTAGGAACACTGTGGACAGTTTTCAGCAAGTTGCAACATTGAAATACAGAAATAAACACTTTTCCAAAAACAAGCTCTAAATCATGTTGAAACACAGAAATGAACACTTTTCCAAAAACAAGCTCCAAATCATGTTGAAATACAGAAATGAACACTTTTCCAAAAACAAGCTCCAAATCATGTTGAAATATCGAAATTTACACTTTTCCAAAAACAAGCTCCAAATCATGTTGAAATACAGAAATGAACACTTTTCCAAAAACAAGCTCCAAATCATGTTGAAATTCCTGAACGAACACTTTTCCATAAAGCAGCTCTAAATCATGTTTGATGCACTATGTAAATAAATTTTATTTCAGTACTGTTTAATCAGGATGATAGGAACACTGTGGACAGTTTTCAGCAAGTTGCAACATTGAAATACAGAAACAAAACACTTTTCCAAAAACAAGCTCTAAATCATGTTGAAAAACAGAAAAAACAGTTTTCCAAAAACAAGCTCTAAATCATGTTGAAATACAGAAATAGTCACTTCTCAAAAACAAGCTCCAAATCATGTTGAAATACAGAAATAAACACTTTTCCTTAAACAAGCTCTAAATCATGTTTGATGCACTCTGTAAGTACATTTTATTTCAGTACTGTTTAATCAGGATGATAGGAACACTGTGGACAGTTTTCAGCAAGTTGCAACGTTGATATACAGAAATAAACACTTTTCCAAAAACAACCTCTTAATCATGTTGAAATACAGAAATAAGCACTTTCAAAAACAAGCTCCAAATCATGTTGAAATATCGAAATTTACACTTTTCCAAAAACAAGCTCCAAATCATGTTGAAATACAGAAATGAACACTTTTCCAAAAACAAGCTCCAAATCATGTTGAAATACAGAAATGAACACTTTTCCAAAAACAAGCTCCAAATCATGTTGAAATACAGAAATAAACACTTTTCCATAAACAAGCTCTAAATCATGTTTGATGCACTCTGTAAGTAAATTTTATTTCAGTACTGTTTAATCAGGATGGTAGGAACACTGTGGACAGTTTTCAGCAAGTTGCAACGTTGAAATACAGAAATAAACACTTTTCCAAAAACAAGCTCTAAATCATGTTGAAATACAGAAATAAGCACTTTTCAAAAACAAGCTCCAAATCATGTTGAAATATCGAAATTTACACTTTTCCAAAAACAAGCTCCAAATCATGTTGAAATACAGAAATAAACACTTTTCCATAAACAAGCTCTAAATCATGTTTGATGCACTCTGTAAGTAAATTTTATTTCAGTACTGTTTAATCAGGATGGTAGGAACACTGTGGACAGTTTTCAGCAAGTTGCAACATTGAAATACAGAAATAAACACTTTTCCAAAAACAAGCTGTAAATCATGTTGAAACACAGAAATGAACACTTTTCCAAAAACAAGCTCCAAATCATGTTGAAATACAGAAATGAACACTTTTCCAAAAACAAGCTCCAAATCATGTTGAAATACAGAAATAAACACTTTTCCATAAACAAGCTCTAAATCATGTTTGATGCACTCTGTAAGTAAATTTTATTTCAGTACTGTTTAATCAGGATGGTAGGAACACTGTGGACAGTTTTCAGCAAGTTGCAACGTTGAAATACAGAAATAAACACTTTTCCAAAAACAAGCTCTAAATCATGTTGAAATACAGAAATAAGCACTTTTCAAAAACAAGCTCCAAATCATGTTGAAATATCGAAATTTACACTTTTCCAAAAACAAGCTCCAAATCATGTTGAAATACAGAAATGAACACTTTTCCAAAAACAACCTCCAAATCATGTTGAAATACAGAAATGAACACTTTTCCATAAACAAGCTCTAAATCATGTTTGATGCACTCTGTAAATAAATTATATTTCAGTACTGTTTAATCAGGATGATAGGAACACTGTGGACAGTTTTCAGCAAGTTGCAACGTTGAAATACAGAAATAAACACTTTTCCAAAAACAAGCTCTAAATCATGTTGAAATACAGAAATAGTCACTTCTCAAAAACAAGCTCCAAATCATGTTGAAATACAGAAATAAACACTTTTCCTTAAACAAGCTCTAAATCATGTTTGATGCACTCTGTAAGTACATTTTATTTCAGTACTGTTTAATCAGGATGATAGGAACACTGTGGACAGTTTTCAGCAAGTTGCAACGTTGAAATACAGAAATAAACACTTTTCCAAAAACAAGCTCTAAATCATGTTGAAATACAGAAATAAGCACTTTTCAAAAACAAGCTGCAAATCATGTTGAAATATCGAAATTTACACTTTTCCAAAAACAAGCTCCAAATCATGTTGAAATACAGAAATGAACACTTTTCCAAAAACAAGCTCCAAATCATGTTGAAATACAGAAATGAACACTTTTCCATAAACAAGCTCTAAATCATGTTTGATGCACTCTGTAAGTACATTTTATTTCAGTACTGTTTAATCAGGATGATAGGAACACTGTGGACAGTTTTCAGCAAGTTGCAACGTTGATATACAGAAATAAACATTTTTCCAAAAACAACCTCTTAATCATGTTGAAATACAGAAATAAGCACTTTCAAAAACAAGCTCCAAATCATGTTGAAATACAGAAATAAACACTTTTCCATAAACAAGCTCTAAATCATGTTTGATGCACTCTGTAAGTAAATTTTATTTCAGTACTGTTTAATCAGGATGGTAGGAACACTGTGGACAGTTTTCAGCAAGTTGCAACGTTGAAATACAGAAATAAACACTTTTCCAAAAACAAGCTCTAAATCATGTTGAAATACAGAAATAAGCACTTTTCAAAAACAAGCTCCAAATCATGTTGAAATATCGAAATTTACACTTTTCCAAAAACAAGCTCCAAATCATGTTGAAATACAGAAATAAACACTTTTCCATAAACAGGCTCTAAATCATGTTTGATGCACTCTGTAAGTAAATTTGATTTCAGTACTGTTTAATCAGGATGGTAGGAACACTGTGGACAGTTTTCAGCAAGTTGCAACATTGAAATACAGAAATAAACACTTTTCCAAAAACAAGCTCTAAATCATGTTGAAACACAGAAATGAACACTTTTCCAAAAACAAGCTCCAAATCATGTTGAAATACAGAAATTAACACTTTTCCAAAAACAAGCTCCAAATCATGTTGAAATATCGAAATTTACACTTTTCCAAAAACAAGCTCCAAATCATGTTTAAATACAGAAATGAACACTTTTCCAAAAACAAGCTCCAAATCATGTTGAAATTCCTGAACGAACACTTTTCCATAAAGCAGCTCTAAATCATGTTTGATGCACTATGTAAATAAATTTTATTTCAGTACTGTTTAATCAGGATGATAGGAACACTGTGGACAGTTTTCAGCAAGTTGCAACATTGAAATACAGAAACAAAACACTTTTCCAAAAACAAGCTCTAAATCATGTTGAAAAACAGAAAAAACAGTTTTCCAAAAACAAGCTCTAAATCATGTTGAAATACAGAAATAGTCACTTCTCAAAAACAAGCTCCAAATCATGTTGAAATACAGAAATAAACACTTTTCCTTAAACAAGCTCTAAATCATGTTTGATGCACTCTGTAAGTACATTTTATTTCAGTACTGTTTAATCAGGATGATAGGAACACTGTGGACAGTTTTCAGCAAGTTGCAACGTTGATATACAGAAATAAACACTTTTCCAAAAACAACCTCTTAATCATGTTGAAATACAGAAATAAGCACTTTCAAAAACAAGCTCCAAATCATGTTGAAATATCGAAATTTACACTTTTCCAAAAACAAGCTCCAAATCATGTTGAAATACAGAAATGAACACTTTTCCAAAAACAAGCTCCAAATCATGTTGAAATACAGAAATGAACACTTTTCCAAAAACAAGCTCCAAATCATGTTGAAATACAGAAATAAACACTTTTCCATAAACAAGCTCTAAATCATGTTTGATGCACTCTGTAAGTAAATTTTATTTCAGTACTGTTTAATCAGGATGGTAGGAACACTGTGGACAGTTTTCAGCAAGTTGCAACGTTGAAATACAGAAATAAACACTTTTCCAAAAACAAGCTCTAAATCATGTTGAAATACAGAAATAAGCACTTTTCAAAAACAAGCTCCAAATCATGTTGAAATATCGAAATTTACACTTTTCCAAAAACAAGCTCCAAATCATGTTGAAATACAGAAATAAACACTTTTCCATAAACAAGCTCTAAATCATGTTTGATGCACTCTGTAAGTAAATTTTATTTCAGTACTGTTTAATCAGGATGGTAGGAACACTGTGGACAGTTTTCAGCAAGTTGCAACATTGAAATACAGAAATAAACACTTTTCCAAAAACAAGCTCTAAATCATGTTGAAACACAGAAATGAACACTTTTCCAAAAACAAGCTCCAAATCATGTTGAAATACAGAAATGAACACTTTTCCAAAAACAAGCTCCAAATCATGTTGAAATACAGAAATAAACACTTTTCCATAAACAAGCTCTAAATCATGTTTGATGCACTCTGTAAGTAAATTTTATTTCAGTACTGTTTAATCAGGATGGTAGGAACACTGTGGACAGTTTTCAGCAAGTTGCAACGTTGAAATACAGAAATAAACACTTTTCCAAAAACAAGCTCTAAATCATGTTGAAATACAGAAATAAGCACTTTTCAAAAACAAGCTCCAAATCATGTTGAAATATCGAAATTTACACTTTTCCAAAAACAAGCTCCAAATCATGTTGAAATACAGAAATGAACACTTTTCCAAAAACAACCTCCAAATCATGTTGAAATACAGAAATGAACACTTTTCCATAAACAAGCTCTAAATCATGTTTGATGCACTCTGTAAATAAATTATATTTCAGTACTGTTTAATCAGGATGATAGGAACACTGTGGACAGTTTTCAGCAAGTTGCAACGTTGAAATACAGAAATAAACACTTTTCCAAAAACAAGCTCTAAATCATGTTGAAATACAGAAATAAGCACTTTTCAAAAACAAGCTCCAAATCATGTTGAAATATCGAAATTTACACTTTTCCAAAAACAAGCTCCAAATCATGTTTAAATACAGAAATGAACACTTTTCCAAAAACAAGCTCCAAATCATGTTGAAATACAGAAATGAACACTTTTCCATAAACAAGCTCTAAATCATGTTTGATGCACTCTGTAAATAAATTTTATTTCAGTACTGTTTAATCAGGATGATAGGAACACTGTGGACAGTTTTCAGCAAGTTGCAACATTGAAATACAGAAATAAACACTTTTCCAAAAACAAGCTCTAAATCATGTTGAAAAACAGAAAAAACAGTTTTCCAAAAACAAGCTCTAAATCATGTTGAAATACAGAAATAGTCACTTCTCAAAAACAAGCTCCAAATCATGTTGAAATACAGAAATAAACACTTTTCCTTAAACAAGCTCTAAATCATGTTTGATGCACTCTGTAAGTACATTTTATTTCAGTACTGTTTAATCAGGATGATAGGAACACTGTGGACAGTTTTCAGCAAGTTGCAACGTTGATATACAGAAATAAACACTTTTCCAAAAACAACCTCTTAATCATGTTGAAATACAGAAATAAGCACTTTCAAAAACAAGCTCCAAATCATGTTGAAATATCGAAATTTACACTTTTCCAAAAACAAGCTCCAAATCATGTTGAAATACAGAAATGAACACTTTTCCAAAAACAAGCTCCAAATCATGTTGAAATACAGAAATGAACACTTTTCCAAAAACAAGCTCCAAATCATGTTGAAATACAGAAATAAACACTTTTCCATAAACAAGCTCTAAATCATGTTTGATGCACTCTGTAAGTAAATTTTATTTCAGTACTGTTTAATCAGGATGATAGGAACACTGTGGACAGTTTTCAGCAAGTTGCAACGTTGAAATACAGAAATAAACACTTTTCCAAAAACAAGCTCTAAATCATGTTGAAATTCAGAAATAAGCACTTTTCAAAAACAAGCTCCAAATCATGTTGAAATATCGAAATTTACACTTTTCCAAAAACAAGCTCCAAATCATGTTGAAATACAGAAATGAACACTTTTCCATAAACAAGCTCTAAATCATTTTTGATGCACTCTGTAAATAAATTTTATTTCAGTACTGTTTAATCAGGATGATAGGAACACTGTGGACAGTTTTCAGCAAGTTGCAACATTGAAATACAGAAATAAACACTTTTCCAAAAACAAGCTCTAAATCATGTTGAAAAACAGAAAAAACATTTTTCCATAAATAAGCTCTAAATCATGTTGAAATACAGAAATAGTCACTTCTCAAAAACAAGCTCCAAATCATGTTGAAATACAGAAATAAACACTTTTCCTTAAACAAGCTCTAAATCATGTTTGATGCACTCTGTAAGTACATTTTATTTCAGTACTGTTTAATCAGGATGATAGGAACACTGTGGACAGTTTTCAGCAAGTTGCAACGTTGAAATACAGAAATAAACACTTTTCCAAAAACAAGCTCTAAATCATGTTGAAATACAGAAATAAGCACTTTTCAAAAACAAGCTCCAAATCATGTTGAAATATCGAAATTTACACTTTTCCAAAAACAAGTTCCAAATCATGTTGAAATACAGAAATGAACACTTTTCCATAAACAAGCTCTAAATCATGTTTGATGCACTCTGTAAATAAATTTTATTTCAGTACTGTTTAATCAGGATGATAGGAACACTGTGGACAGTTTTCAGCAAGTTGCAACATTGAAATACAGAAATAAACACTTTTCCAAAAACAAGCTCTAAATCATGTTTAAAAACAGAAAAAACAGTTTTCCATAAACAAGCTCCAAATCATGTTGAAATACAGAAATAGTCACTTCTCAAAAACAAGCTCCAAATCATGTTGAAATACAGAAATAAACATTTTTCCAAAAAAAACCTCTTAATCATGTTGAAATACAGAAATAAGCACTTTCAAAAACAAGCTCCAAATCATGTTGAAATATCGAAATTTACACTTTTCCAAAAACAAGCTCCAAATCATGTTGAAATACAGAAATGAACACTTTTCCAAAAACAAGCTCCAAATCATGTTGAAATACAGAAATAAACACTTTTCCATAAACAAGCTCTAAATCATGTTTGATGCACTCTGTAAGTAAATTTTATTTCAGTACTGTTTAATCAGGATGGTAGGAACACTGTGGACAGTTTTCAGCAAGTTGCAACGTTGAAATACAGAAATAAACACTTTTCCAAAAACAAGCTCTAAATCATGTTGAAATACTGAAAAAAGCACTTTTCAAAAACAAGCTCCAAATCATGTTGAAATATCGAAATTTACACTTTTCCAAAAACAAGCTCCAAATCATGTTGAAATACAGTAATAAACACTTTTCCATAAACAAGCTCTAAATCATGTTTGATGCACTCTGTAAGTAAATTTTATTTCAGTACTGTTTAATCAGGATGGTAGGAACACTGTGGACAGTTTTCAGCAAGTTGCAACGTTGAAATACAGAAATAAACACTTTTCCAAAAACAAGCTCTAAATCATGTTGAAATACAGAAATAAGCACTTTTCAAAAACAAGCTCCAAATCATGTTGAAATATCGAAATTTACACTTTTCCAAAAACAAGCTCCAAATCATGTTGAAATACAGAAATGAACACTTTTCCAAAAACAACCTCCAAATCATGTTGAAATACAGAAATGAACACTTTTCCATAAACAAGCTCTAAATCATGTTTGATGCACTCTGTAAATAAATTTTATTTCAGTACTGTTTAATCAGGATGATAGGGACACTGTGGACAGTTTTCAGCAAGTTGCAACATTGAAATACAGAAATAAACACTTTTCCAAAAACAAGCTCTAAATCATGTTGAAAAACAGAAAAAACACTTTTCCATAAACAAGCTCTAAATCATGTTTGATGCAGTCTGTAAATAAATTTTATTTCAGTACTGTTTAATCAGGATGATAGGAACACTGTGGACAGTTTTCAGCAAGTTGCAACATTGAAATACAGAAATAAACACTTTTCCAAAAACAAGCTCTAAATCATGTTGAAAAACAGAAAAAACAGTTTTCCAAAAACAAGCTCTAAATCATGTTGAAATACAGAAATAGTCACTTCTCAAAAACAAGCTCCAAATCATGTTGAAATACAGAAATAAACACTTTTCCTTAAACAAGCTCTAAATCATGTTTGATGCACTCTGTAAGTACATTTTATTTCAGTACTGTTTAATCAGGATGATAGGAACACTGTGGACAGTTTTCAGCAAGTTGCAACGTTGATATACAGAAATAAACACTTTTCCAAAAACAACCTCTTAATCATGTTGAAATACAGAAATAAGCACTTTCAAAAACAAGCTCCAAATCATGTTGAAATATCGAAATTTACACTTTTCCAAAAACAAGCTCCAAATCATGTTGAAATACAGAAATTAACACTTTTCCATAAACAAGCTCTAAATCATGTTTGATGCACTCTGTAAATAAATTTTATTTCAGTACTGTTTAATCAGGATGATAGGAACACTGTGGACAGTTTTCAGCAAGTTGCAACATTGAAATACAGAAATAAACACTTTTCCAAAAACAAGCTCTAAATCATGTTGAAAAACAGAAAAAACAGTTTTCCATAAACAAGCTCTAAATCATGTTGAAATACAGAAATAGTCACTTCTCAAAAACAAGCTCCAAATCATGTTGAAATACAGAAATAAACACTTTTCCTTAAACAAGCTCTAAATCATGTTTGATGCACTCTGTAAGTACATTTTATTTCAGTACTGTTTAATCAGGATGATAGGAACACTGTGGACAGTTTTCAGCAAGTTGCAACGTTGAAATACAGAAATTAACACTTTTCCAAAAACAAGCTCTAAATCATGTTGAAATACAGAAATAAGCACTTTTCAAAAACAAGCTCCAAATCATGTTGAAATATCGAAATTTACACTTTTCCAAAAACAAGCTCCAAATCATGTTGAAATACAGAAATTAACACTTTTCCATAAACAAGCTCTAAATCATGTTTGATGCACTCTGTAAATAAATTTTATTTCAGTACTGTTTAATCAGGATGATAGGAACACTGTGGACAGTTTTCAGCAAGTTGCAACATTGAAATACAGAAATAAACACTTTTCCAAAAACAAGCTCTAAATCATGTTGAAAAACAGAAAAAACAGTTTTCCATAAACAAGCTCCAAATCATGTTGAAATACAGAAATAGTCATTTCTCAAAAACAAGCTCCAAATCATGTTGAAATACAGAAATAAACACTTTTCCTTAAACAAGCTCTAAATCATGTTTGATGCACTCTGTAAGTAAATTTTATTTCAGTACTGTTTAATCAGGATGGTAGGAACACTGTGGACAGTTTTCAGCAAGTTGCAACATTGAAATACAGAAATAAACACTTTTCCAAAAACAAGCTCTAAATCATGTTGAAAAACAGAAAAAAACAGTTTTCCATAAACAAGCTCTAAATCATGTTGAAATACAGAAATAGTCACTTCTCAAAAACAAGCTCCAAATCATGTTGAAATACAGAAATAAACACTTTTCCTTAAACAAGCTCTAAATCATGTTTGATGCACTCTGTAAGTACATTTTATTTCAGTACTGTTTAATCAGGATGATAGGAACACTGTGGACAGTTTTCAGCAAGTTGCAACGTTGAAATACAGAAATAAACACTTTTCCAAAAACAAGCTCTAAATCATGTTGAAATACAGAAATAAGCACTTTTCAAAAACAAGCTGCAAATCATGTTGAAATATCGAAATTTACACTTTTCCAAAAACAAGCTCCAAATCATGTTGAAATACAGAAATGAACACTTTTCCAAAAACAAGCTCCAAATCATGTTGAAATACAGAAATGAACACTTTTCCATAAACAAGCTCTAAATCATGTTTGATGCACTCTGTAAATAAATTTTATTTCAGTACTGTTTAATCAGGATGATAGGAACACTGTGGACAGTTTTCAGCAAGTTGCAACATTGAAATACAGAAATAAACACTTTTCCAAAAACAAGCTCTAAATCATGTTGAAAAACAGAAAAAACAGTTTTCCAAAAACAAGCTCTAAATCATGTTGAAATACAGAAATAGTCACTTCTCAAAAACAAGCTCCAAATCATGTTGAAATACAGAAATAAACACTTTTCCTTAAACAAGCTCTAAATCATGTTTGATGCACTCTGTAAGTACATTTTATTTCAGTACTGTTTAATCAGGATGATAGGAACACTGTGGACAGTTTTCAGCAAGTTGCAACGTTGATATACAGAAATAAACATTTTTCCAAAAACAACCTCTTAATCATGTTGAAATACAGAAATAAGCACTTTCAAAAACAAGCTCCAAATCATGTTGAAATATCGAAATTTACACTTTTCCAAAAACAAGCTCCAAATCATGTTGAAATACAGAAATGAACACTTTTCCAAAAACAAGCTCCAAATCATGTTGAAATACAGAAATGAACACTTTTCCAAAAACAAGCTCCAAATCATGTTGAAATACAGAAATAAACACTTTTCCATAAACAAGCTCTAAATCATGTTTGATGCACTCTGTAAGTAAATTTTATTTCAGTACTGTTTAATCAGGATGGTAGGAACACTGTGGACAGTTTTCAGCAAGTTGCAACGTTGAAATACAGAAATAAACACTTTTCCAAAAACAAGCTCTAAATCATGTTGAAATACAGAAATAAGCACTTTTCAAAAACAAGCTCCAAATCATGTTGAAATATCGAAATTTACACTTTTCCAAAAACAAGCTCCAAATCATGTTGAAATACAGAAATAAACACTTTTCCATAAACAAGCTCTAAATCATGTTTGATGCACTCTGTAAGTAAATTTGATTTCAGTACTGTTTAATCAGG
Organism: Salvelinus fontinalis; assembly: GCF_029448725.1. NCBI lineage: Eukaryota > Metazoa > Chordata > Actinopteri > Salmoniformes > Salmonidae > Salvelinus > Salvelinus fontinalis. The sequence continues at coordinate 53,429 of NW_026601024.1, forward strand.
ATGGTAGGAACACTGTGGACAGTTTTCAGCAAGTTGCAACATTGAAATACAGAAATAAACACTTTTCCAAAAACAAGCTCTAAATCATGTTGAAACACAGAAATGAACACTTTTCCAAAAACAAGCTCCAAATCATGTTGAAATACAGAAATGAACACTTTTCCAAAAACAAGCTCCAAATCATGTTGAAATATCGAAATTTACACTTTTCCAAAAACAAGCTCCAAATCATGTTGAAATACAGAAATGAACACTTTTCCAAAAACAAGCTCCAAATCATGTTGAAATACAGAAATGAACACTTTTCCATAAACAAGCTCTAAATCATGTTTGATGCACTATGTAAATAAATTTTATTTCAGTACTGTTTAATCAGGATGATAGGAACACTGTGGACAGTTTTCAGCAAGTTGCAACATTGAAATACAGAAACAAAACACTTTTCCAAAAACAAGCTCTAAATCATGTTGAAAAACAGAAAAAACAGTTTTCCAAAAACAAGCTCTAAATCATGTTGAAATACAGAAATAGTCACTTCTCAAAAACAAGCTCCAAATCATGTTGAAATACAGAAATAAACACTTTTCCTTAAACAAGCTCTAAATCATGTTTGATGCACTCTGTAAGTACATTTTATTTCAGTACTGTTTAATCAGGATGATAGGAACACTGTGGACAGTTTTCAGCAAGTTGCAACGTTGAAATACAGAAATAAACACTTTTCCAAAAACAAGCTCTAAATCATGTTGAAATACAGAAATAAGCACTTTTCAAAAACAAGCTGCAAATCATGTTGAAATATCGAAATTTACACTTTTCCAAAAACAAGCTCCAAATCATGTTGAAATACAGAAATGAACACTTTTCCAAAAACAAGCTCCAAATCATGTTGAAATACAGAAATGAACACTTTTCCATAAACAAGCTCTAAATCATGTTTGATGCACTCTGTAAATAAATTTTATTTCAGTACTGTTTAATCAGGATGATAGGAACACTGTGGACAGTTTTCAGCAAGTTGCAACATTGAAATACAGAAATAAACACTTTTCCAAAAACAAGCTCTAAATCATGTTGAAAAACAGAAAAAACAGTTTTCCAAAAACAAGCTCTAAATCATGTTGAAATACAGAAATAGTCACTTCTCAAAAACAAGCTCCAAATCATGTTGAAATACAGAAATAAACACTTTTCCTTAAACAAGCTCTAAATCATGTTTGATGCACTCTGTAAGTACATTTTATTTCAGTACTGTTTAATCAGGATGATAGGAACACTGTGGACAGTTTTCAGCAAGTTGCAACGTTGATATACAGAAATAAACATTTTTCCAAAAACAACCTCTTAATCATGTTGAAATACAGAAATAAGCACTTTCAAAAACAAGCTCCAAATCATGTTGAAATATCGAAATTTACACTTTTCCAAAAACAAGCTCCAAATCATGTTGAAATACAGAAATGAACACTTTTCCAAAAACAAGCTCCAAATCATGTTGAAATACAGAAATGAACACTTTTCCAAAAACAAGCTCCAAATCATGTTGAAATACAGAAATAAACACTTTTCCATAAACAAGCTCTAAATCATGTTTGATGCACTCTGTAAGTAAATTTTATTTCAGTACTGTTTAATCAGGATGGTAGGAACACTGTGGACAGTTTTCAGCAAGTTGCAACGTTGAAATACAGAAATAAACACTTTTCCAAAAACAAGCTCTAAATCATGTTGAAATACAGAAATAAGCACTTTTCAAAAACAAGCTCCAAATCATGTTGAAATATCGAAATTTACACTTTTCCAAAAACAAGCTCCAAATCATGTTGAAATACAGAAATAAACACTTTTCCATAAACAAGCTCTAAATCATGTTTGATGCACTCTGTAAGTAAATTTGATTTCAGTACTGTTTAATCAGGATGGTAGGAACACTGTGGACAGTTTTCAGCAAGTTGCAACATTGAAATACAGAAATAAACACTTTTCCAAAAACAAGCTCTAAATCATGTTGAAACACAGAAATGAACACTTTTCCAAAAACAAGCTCCAAATCATGTTGAAATACAGAAATGAACACTTTTCCAAAAACAAGCTCCAAATCATGTTGAAATATCGAAATTTACACTTTTCCAAAAACAAGCTCCAAATCATGTTTAAATACAGAAATGAACACTTTTCCAAAAACAAGCTCCAAATCATGTTGAAATTCCTGAACGAACACTTTTCCATAAAGCAGCTCTAAATCATGTTTGATGCACTATGTAAATAAATTTTATTTCAGTACTGTTTAATCAGGATGATAGGAACACTGTGGACAGTTTTCAGCAAGTTGCAACATTGAAATACAGAAACAAAACACTTTTCCAAAAACAAGCTCTAAATCATGTTGAAAAACAGAAAAAACAGTTTTCCAAAAACAAGCTCTAAATCATGTTGAAATACAGAAATAGTCACTTCTCAAAAACAAGCTCCAAATCATGTTGAAATACAGAAATAAACACTTTTCCTTAAACAAGCTCTAAATCATGTTTGATGCACTCTGTAAGTACATTTTATTTCAGTACTGTTTAATCAGGATGATAGGAACACTGTGGACAGTTTTCAGCAAGTTGCAACGTTGATATACAGAAATAAACACTTTTCCAAAAACAACCTCTTAATCATGTTGAAATACAGAAATAAGCACTTTCAAAAACAAGCTCCAAATCATGTTGAAATATCGAAATTTACACTTTTCCAAAAACAAGCTCCAAATCATGTTGAAATACAGAAATGAACACTTTTCCAAAAACAAGCTCCAAATCATGTTGAAATACAGAAATGAACACTTTTCCAAAAACAAGCTCCAAATCATGTTGAAATACAGAAATAAACACTTTTCCATAAACAAGCTCTAAATCATGTTTGATGCACTCTGTAAGTAAATTTTATTTCAGTACTGTTTAATCAGGATGGTAGGAACACTGTGGACAGTTTTCAGCAAGTTGCAACGTTGAAATACAGAAATAAACACTTTTCCAAAAACAAGCTCTAAATCATGTTGAAATACAGAAATAAGCACTTTTCAAAAACAAGCTCCAAATCATGTTGAAATATCGAAATTTACACTTTTCCAAAAACAAGCTCCAAATCATGTTGAAATACAGAAATAAACACTTTTCCATAAACAAGCTCTAAATCATGTTTGATGCACTCTGTAAGTAAATTTTATTTCAGTACTGTTTAATCAGGATGGTAGGAACACTGTGGACAGTTTTCAGCAAGTTGCAACATTGAAATACAGAAATAAACACTTTTCCAAAAACAAGCTCTAAATCATGTTGAAACACAGAAATGAACACTTTTCCAAAAACAAGCTCCAAATCATGTTGAAATACAGAAATGAACACTTTTCCAAAAACAAGCTCCAAATCATGTTGAAATACAGAAATAAACACTTTTCCATAAACAAGCTCTAAATCATGTTTGATGCACTCTGTAAGTAAATTTTATTTCAGTACTGTTTAATCAGGATGGTAGGAACACTGTGGACAGTTTTCAGCAAGTTGCAACGTTGAAATACAGAAATAAACACTTTTCCAAAAACAAGCTCTAAATCATGTTGAAATACAGAAATAAGCACTTTTCAAAAACAAGCTCCAAATCATGTTGAAATATCGAAATTTACACTTTTCCAAAAACAAGCTCCAAATCATGTTGAAATATCGAAATTTACACTTTTCCAAAAACAAGCTCCAAATCATGTTGAAATACAGAAATGAACACTTTTCCAAAAACAACCTCCAAATCATGTTGAAATACAGAAATGAACACTTTTCCATAAACAAGCTCTAAATCATGTTTGATGCACTCTGTAAATAAATTATATTTCAGTACTGTTTAATCAGGATGATAGGAACACTGTGGACAGTTTTCAGCAAGTTGCAACGTTGAAATACAGAAATAAACACTTTTCCAAAAACAAGCTCTAAATCATGTTGAAATACAGAAATAAGCACTTTTCAAAAACAAGCTCCAAATCATGTTGAAATATCGAAATTTACACTTTTCCAAAAACAAGCTCCAAATCATGTTGAAATACAGAAATGAACACTTTTCCATAAACAAGCTCTAAATCATGTTTGATGCACTCTGTAAATAAATTTTATTTCAGTACTGTTTAATCAGGATGATAGGAACACTGTGGACAGTTTTCAGCAAGTTGCAACATTGAAATACAGAAATAAACACTTTTCCAAAAACAAGCTCTAAATCATGTTGAAAAACAGAAAAAACAGTTTTCCAAAAACAAGCTCTAAATCATGTTGAAATACAGAAATAGTCACTTCTCAAAAACAAGCTCCAAATCATGTTGAAATACAGAAATAAACACTTTTCCTTAAACAAGCTCTAAATCATGTTTGATGCACTCTGTAAGTACATTTTATTTCAGTACTGTTTAATCAGGATGATAGGAACACTGTGGACAGTTTTCAGCAAGTTGCAACGTTGATATACAGAAATAAACACTTTTCCAAAAACAACCTCTTAATCATGTTGAAATACAGAAATAAGCACTTTCAAAAACAAGCTCCAAATCATGTTGAAATATCGAAATTTACACTTTTCCAAAAACAAGCTCCAAATCATGTTGAAATACAGAAATGAACACTTTTCCAAAAACAAGCTCCAAATCATGTTGAAATACAGAAATGAACACTTTTCCAAAAACAAGCTCCAAATCATGTTGAAATACAGAAATAAACACTTTTCCATAAACAAGCTCTAAATCATGTTTGATGCACTCTGTAAGTAAATTTTATTTCAGTACTGTTTAATCAGGATGATAGGAACACTGTGGACAGTTTTCAGCAAGTTGCAACGTTGAAATACAGAAATAAACACTTTTCCAAAAACAAGCTCTAAATCATGTTGAAATTCAGAAATAAGCACTTTTCAAAAACAAGCTCCAAATCATGTTGAAATATCGAAATTTACACTTTTCCAAAAACAAGCTCCAAATCATGTTGAAATACAGAAATGAACACTTTTCCATAAACAAGCTCTAAATCATTTTTGATGCACTCTGTAAATAAATTTTATTTCAGTACTGTTTAATCAGGATGATAGGAACACTGTGGACAGTTTTCAGCAAGTTGCAACATTGAAATACAGAAATAAACACTTTTCCAAAAACAAGCTCTAAATCATGTTGAAAAACAGAAAAAACATTTTTCCATAAATAAGCTCTAAATCATGTTGAAATACAGAAATAGTCACTTCTCAAAAACAAGCTCCAAATCATGTTGAAATACAGAAATAAACACTTTTCCTTAAACAAGCTCTAAATCATGTTTGATGCACTCTGTAAGTACATTTTATTTCAGTACTGTTTAATCAGGATGATAGGAACACTGTGGACAGTTTTCAGCAAGTTGCAACATTGAAATACAGAAATAAACACTTTTCCAAAAACAAGCTCTAAATCATGTTGAAAAACAGAAAAAACAGTTTTCCAAAAACAAGCTCTAAATCATGTTGAAATACAGAAATAGTCACTTCTCAAAAACAAGCTCCAAATCATGTTGAAATACAGAAATAAACACTTTTCCTTAAACAAGCTCTAAATCATGTTTGATGCACTCTGTAAGTACATTTTATTTCAGTACTGTTTAATCAGGATGATAGGAACACTGTGGACAGTTTTCAGCAAGTTGCAACGTTGATATACAGAAATAAACACTTTTCCAAAAACAACCTCTTAATCATGTTGAAATACAGAAATAAGCACTTTCAAAAACAAGCTCCAAATCATGTTGAAATATCGAAATTTACACTTTTCCAAAAACAAGCTCCAAATCATGTTGAAATACAGAAATGAACACTTTTCCAAAAACAAGCTCCAAATCATGTTGAAATACAGAAATGAACACTTTTCCAAAAACAAGCTCCAAATCATGTTGAAATACAGAAATAAACACTTTTCCATAAACAAGCTCTAAATCATGTTTGATGCACTCTGTAAGTAAATTTTATTTCAGTACTGTTTAATCAGGATGGTAGGAACACTGTGGACAGTTTTCAGCAAGTTGCAACGTTGAAATACAGAAATAAACACTTTTCCAAAAACAAGCTCTAAATCATGTTGAAATACAGAAATAAGCACTTTTCAAAAACAAGCTCCAAATCATGTTGAAATATCGAAATTTACACTTTTCCAAAAACAAGCTCCAAATCATGTTGAAATACAGAAATAAACACTTTTCCATAAACAAGCTCTAAATCATGTTTGATGCACTCTGTAAGTAAATTTTATTTCAGTACTGTTTAATCAGGATGGTAGGAACACTGTGGACAGTTTTCAGCAAGTTGCAACATTGAAATACAGAAATAAACACTTTTCCAAAAACAAGCTCTAAATCATGTTGAAACACAGAAATGAACACTTTTCCAAAAACAAGCTCCAAATCATGTTGAAATACAGAAATGAACACTTTTCCAAAAACAAGCTCCAAATCATGTTGAAATACAGAAATAAACACTTTTCCATAAACAAGCTCTAAATCATGTTTGATGCACTCTGTAAGTAAATTTTATTTCAGTACTGTTTAATCAGGATGGTAGGAACACTGTGGACAGTTTTCAGCAAGTTGCAACGTTGAAATACAGAAATAAACACTTTTCCAAAAACAAGCTCTAAATCATGTTGAAATACAGAAATAAGCACTTTTCAAAAACAAGCTCCAAATCATGTTGAAATATCGAAATTTACACTTTTCCAAAAACAAGCTCCAAATCATGTTGAAATATCGAAATTTACACTTTTCCAAAAACAAGCTCCAAATCATGTTGAAATACAGAAATGAACACTTTTCCAAAAACAACCTCCAAATCATGTTGAAATACAGAAATGAACACTTTTCCATAAACAAGCTCTAAATCATGTTTGATGCACTCTGTAAATAAATTATATTTCAGTACTGTTTAATCAGGATGATAGGAACACTGTGGACAGTTTTCAGCAAGTTGCAACGTTGATATACAGAAATAAACACTTTTCCAAAAACAACCTCTTAATCATGTTGAAATACAGAAATAAGCACTTTCAAAAACAAGCTCCAAATCATGTTGAAATATCGAAATTTACACTTTTCCAAAAACAAGCTCCAAATCATGTTGAAATACAGAAATGAACACTTTTCCAAAAACAAGCTCCAAATCATGTTGAAATACAGAAATGAACACTTTTCCAAAAACAAGCTCCAAATCATGTTGAAATACAGAAATAAACACTTTTCCATAAACAAGCTCTAAATCATGTTTGATGCACTCTGTAAGTAAATTTTATTTCAGTACTGTTTAATCAGGATGGTAGGAACACTGTGGACAGTTTTCAGCAAGTTGCAACGTTGAAATACAGAAATAAACACTTTTCCAAAAACAAGCTCTAAATCATGTTGAAATACAGAAATAAGCACTTTTCAAAAACAAGCTCCAAATCATGTTGAAATATCGAAATTTACACTTTTCCAAAAACAAGCTCCAAATCATGTTGAAATACAGAAATAAACACTTTTCCATAAACAAGCTCTAAATCATGTTTGATGCACTCTGTAAGTAAATTTTATTTCAGTACTGTTTAATCAGGATGGTAGGAACACTGTGGACAGTTTTCAGCAAGTTGCAACATTGAAATACAGAAATAAACACTTTTCCAAAAACAAGCTCTAAATCATGTTGAAACACAGAAATGAACACTTTTCCAAAAACAAGCTCCAAATCATGTTGAAATACAGAAATGAACACTTTTCCAAAAACAAGCTCCAAATCATGTTGAAATACAGAAATAAACACTTTTCCATAAACAAGCTCTAAATCATGTTTGATGCACTCTGTAAGTAAATTTTATTTCAGTACTGTTTAATCAGGATGGTAGGAACACTGTGGACAGTTTTCAGCAAGTTGCAACGTTGAAATACAGAAATAAACACTTTTCCAAAAACAAGCTCTAAATCATGTTGAAATACAGAAATAAGCACTTTTCAAAAACAAGCTCCAAATCATGTTGAAATATCGAAATTTACACTTTTCCAAAAACAAGCTCCAAATCATGTTGAAATATCGAAATTTACACTTTTCCAAAAACAAGCTCCAAATCATGTTGAAATACAGAAATGAACACTTTTCCAAAAACAACCTCCAAATCATGTTGAAATACAGAAATGAACACTTTTCCATAAACAAGCTCTAAATCATGTTTGATGCACTCTGTAAATAAATTATATTTCAGTACTGTTTAATCAGGATGATAGGAACACTGTGGACAGTTTTCAGCAAGTTGCAACGTTGAAATACAGAAATAAACACTTTTCCAAAAACAAGCTCTAAATCATGTTGAAATACAGAAATAAGCACTTTTCAAAAACAAGCTCCAAATCATGTTGAAATATCGAAATTTACACTTTTCCAAAAACAAGCTCCAAATCATGTTGAAATACAGAAATGAACACTTTTCCATAAACAAGCTCTAAATCATGTTTGATGCACTCTGTAAATAAATTTTATTTCAGTACTGTTTAATCAGGATGATAGGAACACTGTGGACAGTTTTCAGCAAGTTGCAACATTGAAATACAGAAATAAACACTTTTCCAAAAACAAGCTCTAAATCATGTTGAAAAACAGAAAAAACAGTTTTCCAAAAACAAGCTCTAAATCATGTTGAAATACAGAAATAGTCACTTCTCAAAAACAAGCTCCAAATCATGTTGAAATACAGAAATAAACACTTTTCCTTAAACAAGCTCTAAATCATGTTTGATGCACTCTGTAAGTACATTTTATTTCAGTACTGTTTAATCAGGATGATAGGAACACTGTGGACAGTTTTCAGCAAGTTGCAACGTTGATATACAGAAATAAACACTTTTCCAAAAACAACCTCTTAATCATGTTGAAATACAGAAATAAGCACTTTCAAAAACAAGCTCCAAATCATGTTGAAATATCGAAATTTACACTTTTCCAAAAACAAGCTCCAAATCATGTTGAAATACAGAAATGAACACTTTTCCAAAAACAAGCTCCAAATCATGTTGAAATACAGAAATGAACACTTTTCCAAAAACAAGCTCCAAATCATGTTGAAATACAGAAATAAACACTTTTCCATAAACAAGCTCTAAATCATGTTTGATGCACTCTGTAAGTAAATTTTATTTCAGTACTGTTTAATCAGGATGATAGGAACACTGTGGACAGTTTTCAGCAAGTTGCAACGTTGAAATACAGAAATAAACACTTTTCCAAAAACAAGCTCTAAATCATGTTGAAATTCAGAAATAAGCACTTTTCAAAAACAAGCTCCAAATCATGTTGAAATATCGAAATTTACACTTTTCCAAAAACAAGCTCCAAATCATGTTGAAATACAGAAATGAACACTTTTCCATAAACAAGCTCTAAATCATTTTTGATGCACTCTGTAAATAAATTTTATTTCAGTACTGTTTAATCAGGATGATAGGAACACTGTGGACAGTTTTCAGCAAGTTGCAACATTGAAATACAGAAATAAACACTTTTCCAAAAACAAGCTCTAAATCATGTTGAAAAACAGAAAAAACATTTTTCCATAAATAAGCTCTAAATCATGTTGAAATACAGAAATAGTCACTTCTCAAAAACAAGCTCCAAATCATGTTGAAATACAGAAATAAACACTTTTCCTTAAACAAGCTCTAAATCATGTTTGATGCACTCTGTAAGTACATTTTATTTCAGTACTGTTTAATCAGGATGATAGGAACACTGTGGACAGTTTTCAGCAAGTTGCAACGTTGAAATACAGAAATAAACACTTTTCCAAAAACAAGCTCTAAATCATGTTGAAATACAGAAATAAGCACTTTTCAAAAACAAGCTCCAAATCATGTTGAAATATCGAAATTTACACTTTTCCAAAAACAAGTTCCAAATCATGTTGAAATACAGAAATGAACACTTTTCCATAAACAAGCTCTAAATCATGTTTGATGCACTCTGTAAATAAATTTTATTTCAGTACTGTTTAATCAGGATGATAGGAACACTGTGGACAGTTTTCAGCAAGTTGCAACATTGAAATACAGAAATAAACACTTTTCCAAAAACAAGCTCTAAATCATGTTTAAAAACAGAAAAAACAGTTTTCCATAAACAAGCTCCAAATCATGTTGAAATACAGAAATAGTCACTTCTCAAAAACAAGCTCCAAATCATGTTGAAATACAGAAATAAACATTTTTCCAAAAAAAACCTCTTAATCATGTTGAAATACAGAAATAAGCACTTTCAAAAACAAGCTCCAAATCATGTTGAAATATCGAAATTTACACTTTTCCAAAAACAAGCTCCAAATCATGTTGAAATACAGAAATGAACACTTTTCCAAAAACAAGCTCCAAATCATGTTGAAATACAGAAATAAACACTTTTCCATAAACAAGCTCTAAATCATGTTTGATGCACTCTGTAAGTAAATTTTATTTCAGTACTGTTTAATCAGGATGGTAGGAACACTGTGGACAGTTTTCAGCAAGTTGCAACGTTGAAATACAGAAATAAACACTTTTCCAAAAACAAGCTCTAAATCATGTTGAAATACAGAAATAAGCACTTTTCAAAAACAAGCTCCAAATCATGTTGAAATATCGAAATTTACACTTTTCCAAAAACAAGCTCCAAATCATGTTGAAATACAGAAATAAACACTTTTCCATAAACAAGCTCTAAATCATGTTTGATGCACTCTGTAAGTAAATTTTATTTCAGTACTGTTTAATCAGGATGGTAGGAACACTGTGGACAGTTTTCAGCAAGTTGCAACATTGAAATACAGAAATAAACACTTTTCCAAAAACAAGCTCTAAATCATGTTGAAACAGAGAAATGAACACTTTTCCAAAAACAAGCTCCAAATCATGTTGAAATACAGAAATGAACACTTTTCCAAAAACAAGCTCCAAATCATGTTGAAATACAGAAATAAACACTTTTCCATAAACAAGCTCTAAATCATGTTTGATGCACTCTGTAAGTAAATTTTATTTCAGTACTGTTTAATCAGGATGGTAGGAACACTGTGGACAGTTTTCAGCAAGTTGCAACGTTGAAATACAGAAATAAACACTTTTCCAAAAACAAGCTCTAAATCATGTTGAAATACAGAAATAAGCACTTTTCAAAAACAAGCTCCAAATCATGTTGAAATATCGAAATTTACACTTTTCCAAAAACAAGCTCCAAATCATGTTGAAATACAGAAATGAACACTTTTCCAAAAACAACCTCCAAATCATGTTGAAATACAGAAATGAACACTTTTCCATAAACAAGCTCTAAATCATGTTTGATGCACTCTGTAAATAAATTATATTTCAGTACTGTTTAATCAGGATGATAGGAACACTGTGGACAGTTTTCAGCAAGTTGCAACATTGAAATACAGAAATAAACACTTTTCCAAAAACAAGCTCTAAATCATGTTGAAAAACAGAAAAAACAGTTTTCCATAAACAAGCTCTAAATCATGTTTGATGCACTCTGTAAGTACATTTTATTTCAGTACTGTTTAATCAGGATGATATGAACACTGTGGACAGTTTTCAGCAAGTTGCAACGTTGAAATACAGAAATAAACACTTTTCCAAAAACAAGCTCTTAATCATGTTGAAATACAGAAATAAGCACTTTCAAAAACAAGCTCCAAATCATGTTGAAATATCGAAATTTACACTTTTCCAAAAACAAGCTCCAAATCATGTTGAAATACAGAAATGAACACTTTTCCAAAAACAAGCTCCAAATCATGTTGAAATACAGAAATGAACACTTTTCCAAAAACAAGCTCCAAATCATGTTGAAATACAGAAATAAACACTTTTCCATAAACAAGCTCTAAATCATGTTTGATGCACTCTGTAAGTAAATTTTATTTCAGTACTGTTTAATCAGGATGATAGGAACACTGTGGACAGTTTTCAGCAAGTTGCAACGTTGAAATACAGAAATAAACACTTTTCCAAAAACAAGCTCTAAATCATGTTGAAAAACAGAAAAAACATTTTTCCATAAATAAGCTCTAAATCATGTTGAAATACAGAAATAGTCACTTCTCAAAAACAAGCTCCAAATCATGTTGAAATACAGAAATAAACACTTTTCCTTAAACAAGCTCTAAATCATGTTTGATGCACTCTGTAAGTACATTTTATTTCAGTACTGTTTAATCAGGATGATAGGAACACTGTGGACAGTTTTCAGCAAGTTGCAACGTTGAAATACAGAAATAAACACTTTTCCAAAAACAAGCTCTAAATCATGTTGAAATACAGAAATAAGCACTTTTCAAAAACAAGCTCCAAATCATGTTGAAATATCGAAATTTACACTTTTCCAAAAACAAGTTCCAAATCATGTTGAAATACAGAAATGAACACTTTTCCATAAACAAGCTCTAAATCATGTTTGATGCACTCTGTAAATAAATTTTATTTCAGTACTGTTTAATCAGGATGATAGGAACACTGTGGACAGTTTTCAGCAAGTTGCAACATTGAAATACAGAAATAAACACTTTTCCAAAAACAAGCTCTAAATCATGTTTAAAAACAGAAAAAACAGTTTTCCATAAACAAGCTCCAAATCATGTTGAAATACAGAAATAGTCACTTCTCAAAAACAAGCTCCAAATCATGTTGAAATACAGAAATAAACATTTTTCCAAAAAAAACCTCTTAATCATGTTGAAATACAGAAATAAGCACTTTCAAAAACAAGCTGCAAATCATGTTGAAATATCGAAATTTACACTTTTCCAAAAACAAGCTCCAAATCATGTTGAAATACAGAAATGAACACTTTTCCAAAAACAAGCTCCAAATCATGTTGAAATACAGAAATAAACACTTTTCCATAAACAAGCTCTAAATCATGTTTGATGCACTCTGTAAGTAAATTTTATTTCAGTACTGTTTAATCAGGATGGTAGGAACACTGTGGACAGTTTTCAGCAAGTTGCAACGTTGAAATACAGAAATAAACACTTTTCCAAAAACAAGCTCTAAATCATGTTGAAATACAGAAATAAGCACTTTTCAAAAACAAGCTCCAAATCATGTTGAAATATCGAAATTTACACTTTTCCAAAAACAAGCTCCAAATCATGTTGAAATACAGAAATAAACACTTTTCCATAAACAAGCTCTAAATCATGTTTGATGCACTCTGTAAGTAAATTTTATTTCAGTACTGTTTAATCAGGATGGTAGGAACACTGTGGACAGTTTTCAGCAAGTTGCAACATTGAAATACAGAAATAAACACTTTTCCAAAAACAAGCTCTAAATCATGTTGAAACAGAGAAATGAACACTTTTCCAAAAACAAGCTCCAAATCATGTTGAAATACAGAAATGAACACTTTTCCAAAAACAAGCTCCAAATCATGTTGAAATACAGAAATAAACACTTTTCCATAAACAAGCTCTAAATCATGTTTGATGCACTCTGTAAGTAAATTTTATTTCAGTACTGTTTAATCAGGATGGTAGGAACACTGTGGACAGTTTTCAGCAAGTTGCAACGTTGAAATACAGAAATAAACACTTTTCCAAAAACAAGCTCTAAATCATGTTGAAATACAGAAATAAGCACTTTTCAAAAACAAGCTCCAAATCATGTTGAAATATCGAAATTTACACTTTTCCAAAAACAAGCTCCAAATCATGTTGAAATACAGAAATGAACACTTTTCCAAAAACAACCTCCAAATCATGTTGAAATACAGAAATGAACACTTTTCCATAAACAAGCTCTAAATCATGTTTGATGCACTCTGTAAATAAATTATATTTCAGTACTGTTTAATCAGGATGATAGGAACACTGTGGACAGTTTTCAGCAAGTTGCAACATTGAAATACAGAAATAAACACTTTTCCAAAAACAAGCTCTAAATCATGTTGAAAAACAGAAAAAACAGTTTTCCATAAACAAGCTCTAAATCATGTTTGATGCACTCTGTAAGTACATTTTATTTCAGTACTGTTTAATCAGGATGATATGAACACTGTGGACAGTTTTCAGCAAGTTGCAACGTTGAAATACAGAAATAAACACTTTTCCAAAAACAAGCTCTAAATCATGTTGAAATACTGAAAAAAGCACTTTTCAAAAACAAGCTCCAAATCATGTTGAAATATCGAAATTTACACTTTTCCAAAAACAAGCTCCAAATCATGTTGAAATACAGTAATAAACACTTTTCCATAAACAAGCTCTAAATAATGTTTGATGCACTCTGTAAGTAAATTTTATTTCAGTACTGTTTAATCAGGATGGTAGGAACACTGTGGACAGTTTTCAGCAAGTTGCAACGTTGAAATACAGAAATAAACACTTTTCCAAAAACAAGCTCTAAATCATGTTGAAATACAGAAATAAGCACTTTTCAAAAACAAGCTCCAAATCATGTTGAAATATCGAAATTTACACTTTTCCAAAAACAAGCTCCAAATCATGTTGAAATACAGAAATGAACACTTTTCCAAAAACAACCTCCAAATCATGTTGAAATACAGAAATGAACACTTTTCCATAAACAAGCTCTAAATCATGTTTGATGCACTCTGTAAATAAATTATATTTCAGTACTGTTTAATCAGGATGATAGGAACACTGTGGACAGTTTTCAGCAAGTTGCAACATTGAAATACAGAAATAAACACTTTTCCAAAAACAAGCTCTAAATCATGTTGAAAAACAGAAAAAACAGTTTTCCATAAACAAGCTCTAAATCATGTTTGATGCACTCTGTAAGTACATTTTATTTCAGTACTGTTTAATCAGGATGATATGAACACTGTGGACAGTTTTCAGCAAGTTGCAACGTTGAAATACAGAAATAAACACTTTTCCAAAAACAAGCTCTAAATCATGTTGAAATACTGAAAAAAGCACTTTTCAAAAACAAGCTCCAAATCATGTTGAAATATCGAAATTTACACTTTTCCAAAAACAAGCTCCAAATCATGTTGAAATACAGTAATAAACACTTTTCCATAAACAAGCTCTAAATAATGTTTGATGCACTCTGTAAGTAAATTTTATTTCAGTACTGTTTAATCAGGATGGTAGGAACACTGTGGACAGTTTTCAGCAAGTTGCAACGTTGAAATACAGAAATAAACACTTTTCCAAAAACAAGCTCTAAATCATGTTGAAATACAGAAATAAGCACTTTTCAAAAACAAGCTCCAAATCATGTTGAAATATCGAAATTTACACTTTTCCAAAAACAAGCTCCAAATCATGTTGAAATACAGAAATGAACACTTTTCCAAAAACAACCTCCAAATCATGTTGAAATACAGAAATGAACACTTTTCCATAAACAAGCTCTAAATCATGTTTGATGCACTCTGTAAATAAATTTTATTTCAGTACTGTTTAATCAGGATGATAGGAACACTGTGGACAGTTTTCAGCAAGTTGCAACATTGAAATACAGAAATAAACACTTTTCCAAAAACAAGCTCTAAATCATGTTGAAAAACAGAAAAAACACTTTTCCATAAACAAGCTCTAAATCATGTTTGATGCAGTCTGTAAATACATTTTATTTCAGTACTGTTTAATCAGGATGATAGGAACACTGTGGACAGTTTTCAGCAAGTTGCAACATTGAAATCCAGAAATAAACACTTTTCCAAAAACAAGCTCTAAATCATGTTGAAAAACAGAAAAAACAGTTTTCCAAAAACAAGCTCTAAATCATGTTGAAATACAGAAATAGTCACTTCTCAAAAACAAGCTCCAAATCATGTTGAAATACAGAAATAAACACTTTTCCTTAAACAAGCTCTAAATCATGTTTGATGCACTCTGTAAGTACATTTTATTTCAGTACTGTTTAATCAGGATGATAGGAACACTGTGGACAGTTTTCAGCAAGTTGCAACGTTGATATACAGAAATAAACACTTTTCCAAAAACAAGCTCTTAATCATGTTGAAATACAGAAATAAGCACTTTCAAAAACAAGCTCCAAATCATGTTGAAATATCGAAATTTACACTTTTCCAAAAACAAGCTCCAAATCATGTTGAAATACAGAAATGAACACTTTTCCAAAAACAAGCTCCAAATCATGTTGAAATACAGAAATGAACACTTTTCCAAAAACAAGCTCCAAATCATGTTGAAATACAGAAATAAACACTTTTCCATAAACAAGCTCTAAATCATGTTTGATGCACTCTGTAAGTAAATTTTATTTCAGTACTGTTTAATCAGGATGATAGGAACACTGTGGACAGTTTTCAGCAAGTTGCAACGTTGAAATACAGAAATAAACACTTTTCCAAAAACAAGCTCTAAATCATGTTGAAATTCAGAAATAAGCACTTTTCAAAAACAAGCTCCAAATCATGTTGAAATATCGAAATTTACACTTTTCCAAAAACAAGCTCCAAATCATGTTGAAATACAGAAATGAACACTTTTCCATAAACAAGCTCTAAATCATGTTTGATGCACTCTGTAAATAAATTTTATTTCAGTACTGTTTAATCAGGATGATAGGAACACTGTGGACAGTTTTCAGCAAGTTGCAACATTGAAATACAGAAATAAACACTTTTCCAAAAACAAGCTCTAAATCATGTTGAAAAACAGAAAAAACAGTTTTCCATAAACAAGCTCTAAATCATGTTGAAATACAGAAATAGTCACTTCTCAAAAACAAGCTCCAAATCATGTTGAAATACAGAAATAAACACTTTTCCTTAAACAAGCTCTAAATCATGTTTGATGCACTCTGTAAGTACATTTTATTTCAGTACTGTTTAATCAGGATGATAGGAACACTGTGGACAGTTTTCAGCAAGTTGCAACGTTGAAATACAGAAATAAACACTTTTCCAAAAACAAGCTCTAAATCATGTTGAAATACAGAAATAAGCACTTTTCAAAAACAAGCTCCAAATCATGTTGAAATATCGAAATTTACACTTTTCCAAAAACAAGTTCCAAATCATGTTGAAATACAGAAATGAACACTTTTCCATAAACAAGCTCTAAATCATGTTTGATGCACTCTGTAAATAAATTTTATTTCAGTACTGTTTAATCAGGATGATAGGAACACTGTGGACAGTTTTCAGCAAGTTGCAACATTGAAATACAGAAATAAACACTTTTCCAAAAACAAGCTCTAAATCATGTTGAAAAACAGAAAAAACAGTTTTCCATAAACAAGCTCCAAATCATGTTGAAATACAGAAATAGTCACTTCTCAAAAACAAGCTCCAAATCATGTTGAAATACAGAAATAAACACTTTTCCTTAAACAAGCTCTAAATCATGTTTGATGCACTCTGTAAGTAAATTTTATTTCAGTACTGTTTAATCAGGATGGTAGGAACACTGTGGACAGTTTTCAGCAAGTTGCAACATTGAAATACAGAAATAAACACTTTTCCAAAAACAAGCTCTAAATCATGTTGAAAAACAGAAAAAAACAGTTTTCCATAAACAAGCTCTAAATCATGTTGAAATACAGAAATAGTCACTTCTCAAAAACAAGCTCCAAATCATGTTGAAATACAGAAATAAACACTTTTCCTTAAACAAGCTCTAAATCATGTTTGATGCACTCTGTAAGTACATTTTATTTCAGTACTGTTTAATCAGGATGATAGGAACACTGTGGACAGTTTTCAGCAAGTTGCAACGTTGAAATACAGAAATAAACACTTTTCCAAAAACAAGCTCTAAATCATGTTGAAATACAGAAATAAGCACTTTTCAAAAACAAGCTCCAAATCATGTTGAAATATCGAAATTTACACTTTTCCAAAAACAAGCTCCAAATCATGTTGAAATACAGAAATGAACACTTTTCCAAAAACAAGCTCCAAATCATGTTGAAATACAGAAATGAACACTTTTCCATAAACAAGCTCTAAATCATGTTTGATGCACTCTGTAAATAAATTTTATTTCAGTACTGTTTAATCAGGATGATAGGAACACTGTGGACAGTTTTCAGCAAGTTGCAACATTGAAATACAGAAATAAACACTTTTCCAAAAACAAGCTCTAAATCATGTTGAAAAACAGAAAAAACAGTTTTCCAAAAACAAGCTCTAAATCATGTTGAAATACAGAAATGGTCACTTCTCAAAAACAAGCTCCAAATCATGTTGAAATACAGAAATAAACACTTTTCCTTAAACAAGCTCTAAATCATGTTTGATGCACTCTGTAAGTACATTTTATTTCAGTACTGTTTAATCAGGATGATAGGAACACTGTGGACAGTTTTCAGCAAGTTGCAACGTTGATATACAGAAATAAACACTTTTCCAAAAACAAGCTCTAAATCATGTTGAAATACAGAAATAAGCACTTTTCAAAAACAAGCTCCAAATCATGTTGAAATATCGAAATTTACACTTTTCCAAAAACAAGCTCCAAATCATGTTGAAATACAGAAATAAACACTTTTCCATAAACAAGCTCTAAATCATGTTTGATGCACTCTGTAAGTAAATTTTATTTCAGTACTGTTTAATCAGGATGGTAGGAACACTGTGGACAGTTTTCAGCAAGTTGCAACATTGAAATACAGAAATAAACACTTTTCCAAAAACAAGCTCTAAATCATGTTGAAACACAGAAATGAACACTTTTCCAAAAACAAGCTCCAAATCATGTTGAAATACAGAAATGAACACTTTTCCAAAAACAAGCTCCAAATCATGTTGAAATACAGAAATAAACACTTTTCCATAAACAAGCTCTAAATCATGTTTGATGCACTCTGTAAGTAAATTTTATTTCAGTACTGTTTAATCAGGATGGTAGGAACACTGTGGACAGTTTTCAGCAAGTTGCAACGTTGAAATACAGAAATAAACACTTTTCCAAAAACAAGCTCTAAATCATGTTGAAATACAGAAATAAGCACTTTTCAAAAACAAGCTCCAAATCATGTTGAAATATCGAAATTTACACTTTTCCAAAAACAAGCTCCAAATCATGTTGAAATACAGAAATGAACACTTTTCCAAAAACAAGCTCCAAATCATGTTGAAATACAGAAATGAACACTTTTCCATAAACAAGCTCTAAATCATGTTTGATGCACTCTGTAAATAAATTATATTTCAGTACTGTTTAATCAGGATGATAGGAACACTGTGGACAGTTTTCAGCAAGTTGCAACATTGAAATACAGAAATAAACACTTTTCCAAAAACAAGCTCTAAATCATGTTGAAAAACAGAAAAAACAGTTTTCCATAAACAAGCTCTAAATCATGTTTGATGCACTCTGTAAGTACATTTTATTTCAGTACTGTTTAATCAGGATGATATGAACACTGTGGACAGTTTTCAGCAAGTTGCAACGTTGAAATACAGAAATAAACACTTTTCCAAAAACAAGCTCTAAATCATGTTGAAATACTGAAAAAAGCACTTTTCAAAAACAAGCTCCAAATCATGTTGAAATATCGAAATTTACACTTTTCCAAAAACAAGCTCCAAATCATGTTGAAATACAGTAATAAACACTTTTCCATAAACAAGCTCTAAATCATGTTTGATGCACTCTGTAAGTAAATTTTATTTCAGTACTGTTTAATCAGGATGGTAGGAACACTGTGGACAGTTTTCAGCAAGTTGCAACGTTGAAATACAGAAATAAACACTTTTCCAAAAACAAGCTCTAAATCATGTTGAAATACAGAAATAAGCACTTTTCAAAAACAAGCTCCAAATCATGTTGAAATATCGAAATTTACACTTTTCCAAAAACAAGCTCCAAATCATGTTGAAATACAGAAATGAACACTTTTCCAAAAACAACCTCCAAATCATGTTGAAATACAGAAATGAACACTTTTCCATAAACAAGCTCTAAATCATGTTTGATGCACTCTGTAAATAAATTATATTTCAGTACTGTTTAATCAGGATGATAGGAACACTGTGGACAGTTTTCAGCAAGTTGCAACATTGAAATACAGAAATAAACACTTTTCCAAAAACAAGCTCTAAATCATGTTGAAAAACAGAAAAAACAGTTTTCCATAAACAAGCTCTAAATCATGTTTGATGCACTCTGTAAGTACATTTTATTTCAGTACTGTTTAATCAGGATGATATGAACACTGTGGACAGTTTTCAGCAAGTTGCAACGTTGAAATACAGAAATAAACACTTTTCCAAAAACAAGCTCTAAATCATGTTGAAATACTGAAAAAAGCACTTTTCAAAAACAAGCTCCAAATCATGTTGAAATATCGAAATTTACACTTTTCCAAAAACAAGCTCCAAATCATGTTGAAATACAGTAATAAACACTTTTCCAAAAACAACCTCCAAATCATGTTGAAATACAGAAATGAACACTTTTCCATAAACAAGCTCTAAATCATGTTTGATGCACTCTGTAAATAAATTTTATTTCAGTACTGTTTAATCAGGATGATAGGAACACTGTGGACAGTTTTCAGCAAGTTGCAACATTGAAATACAGAAATAAACACTTTTCCAAAAACAAGCTGTAAATCATGTTGAAAAACAGAAAAAACAGTGTTCCATAAACAAGCTCTAAATCATGTTTGATGCACTCTGTAAGTACATTTTATTTCAGTACTGTTTAATCAGGATGATATGAACACTGTGGACAGTTTTCAGCAAGTTGCAACGTTGAAATACAGAAATAAACACTTTTCCAAAAACAAGCTCTAAATCATGTTGAAATACTGAAAAATGCACTTTTCAAAAACAAGCTCCAAATCATGTTGAAATATCGAAATTTACACTTTTCCAAAAACAAGCTCCAAATCATGTTGAAATACAGTAATAAACACTTTTCCATAAACAAGCTCTAAATCATGTTTGATGCACTCTGTAAGTAAATTTTATTTCAGTACTGTTTAATCAGGATGGTAGGAACACTGTGGACAGTTTTCAGCAAGTTGCAACGTTGAAATACAGAAATAAACACTTTTCCAAAAACAAGCTCTAAATCATGTTGAAATACAGAAATAAGCACTTTTCAAAAACAAGCTCCAAATCATGTTGAAATATCGAAATTTACACTTTTCCAAAAACAAGCTCCAAATCATGTTGAAATACAGAAATGAACACTTTTCCAAAAACAAGCTCCAAATCATGTTGAAATACAGAAATGAACACTTTTCCATAAACAAGCTCTAAATCATGTTTGATGCACTCTGTAAATAAATTTTATTTCAGTACTGTTTAATCAGGATGATAGGAACACTGTGGACAGTTTTCAGCAAGTTGCAACATTGAAATACAGAAATAAACACTTTTCCAAAAACAAGCTCTAAATCATGTTGAAAAACAGAAAAAACAGTTTTCCAAAAACAAGCTCTAAATCATGTTGAAATACAGAAATGGTCACTTCTCAAAAACAAGCTCCAAATCATGTTGAAATACAGAAATAAACACTTTTCCTTAAACAAGCTCTAAATCATGTTTGATGCACTCTGTAAGTACATTTTATTTCAGTACTGTTTAATCAGGATGATAGGAACACTGTGGACAGTTTTCAGCAAGTTGCAACGTTGATATACAGAAATAAACACTTTTCCAAAAACAAGCTCTAAATCATGTTGAAATACAGAAATAAGCACTTTTCAAAAACAAGCTCCAAATCATGTTGAAATATCGAAATTTACACTTTTCCAAAAACAAGCTCCAAATCATGTTGAAATACAGAAATAAACACTTTTCCATAAACAAGCTCTAAATCATGTTTGATGCACTCTGTAAGTAAATTTTATTTCAGTACTGTTTAATCAGGATGGTAGGAGCACTGTGGACAGTTTTCAGCAAGTTGCAACATTGAAATACAGAAATAAACACTTTTCCAAAAACAAGCTCTAAATCATGTTGAAACACAGAAATGAACACTTTTCCAAAAACAAGCTCCAAATCATGTTGAAATACAGAAATGAACACTTTTCCAAAAACAAGCTCCAAATCATGTTGAAATACAGAAATAAACACTTTTCCATAAACAAGCTCTAAATCATGTTTGATGCACTCTGTAAGTAAATTTTATTTCAGTACTGTTTAATCAGGATGGTAGGAACACTGTGGACAGTTTTCAGCAAGTTGCAACGTTGAAATACAGAAATAAACACTTTTCCAAAAACAAGCTCTAAATCATGTTGAAATACAGAAATAAGCACTTTTCAAAAACAAGCTCCAAATCATGTTGAAATATCGAAATTTACACTTTTCCAAAAACAAGCTCCAAATCATGTTGAAATACAGAAATGAACACTTTTCCAAAAACAAGCTCCAAATCATGTTGAAATACAGAAATGAACACTTTTCCATAAACAAGCTCTAAATCATGTTTGATGCACTCTGTAAATAAATTATATTTCAGTACTGTTTAATCAGGATGATAGGAACACTGTGGACAGTTTTCAGCAAGTTGCAACATTGAAATACAGAAATAAACACTTTTCCAAAAACAAGATCTAAATCATGTTGAAAAACAGAAAAAACAGTTTTCCATAAACAAGCTCTAAATCATGTTTGATGCACTCTGTAAGTACATTTTATTTCAGTACTGTTTAATCAGGATGATATGAACACTGTGGACAGTTTTCAGCAAGTTGCAACGTTGAAATACAGAAATAAACACTTTTCCAAAAACAAGCTCTAAATCATGTTGAAATACTGAAAAAAGCACTTTTCAAAAACAAGCTCCAAATCATGTTGAAATATCGAAATTTACACTTTTCCAAAAACAAGCTCCAAATCATGTTGAAATACAGTAATAAACACTTTTCCATAAACAAGCTCTAAATCATGTTTGATGCACTCTGTAAGTAAATTTTATTTCAGTACTGTTTAATCAGGATGGTAGGAACACTGTGGACAGTTTTCAGCAAGTTGCAACGTTGAAATACAGAAATAAACACTTTTCCAAAAACAAGCTCTAAATCATGTTGAAATACAGAAATAAGCACTTTTCAAAAACAAGCTCCAAATCATGTTGAAATATCGAAATTTACACTTTTCCAAAAACAAGCTCCAAATCATGTTGAAATACAGAAATGAACACTTTTCCAAAAACAACCTCCAAATCATGTTGAAATACAGAAATGAACACTTTTCCATAAACAAGCTCTAAATCATGTTTGATGCACTCTGTAAATAAATTATATTTCAGTACTGTTTAATCAGGATGATAGGAACACTGTGGACAGTTTTCAGCAAGTTGCAACATTGAAATACAGAAATAAACACTTTTCCAAAAACAAGCTCTAAATCATGTTGAAAAATAGAAAAAACAGTTTTCCATAAACAAGCTCTAAATCATGTTTGATGCACTCTGTAAGTACATTTTATTTCAGTACTGTTTAATCAGGATGATATGAACACTGTGGACAGTTTTCAGCAAGTTGCAACGTTGAAATACAGAAATAAACACTTTTCCAAAAACAAGCTCTAAATCATGTTGAAATACTGAAAAAAGCACTTTTCAAAAACAAGCTCCAAATCATGTTGAAATATCGAAATTTACACTTTTCCAAAAACAAGCTCCAAATCATGTTGAAATACAGTAATAAACACTTTTCCATAAACAAGCTCTAAATCATGTTTGATGCACTCTGTAAGTAAATTTTATTTCAGTACTGTTTAATCAGGATGGTAGGAACACTGTGGACAGTTTTCAGCAAGTTGCAACGTTGAAATACAGAAATAAACACTTTTCCAAAAACAAGCTCTAAATCATGTTGAAATACAGAAATAAGCACTTTTCAAAAACAAGCTCCAAATCATGTTGAAATATCGAAATTTACACTTTTCCAAAAACAAGCTCCAAATCATGTTGAAATACAGAAATGAACACTTTTCCAAAAACAACCTCCAAATCATGTTGAAATACAGAAATGAACACTTTTCCATAAACAAGCTCTAAATCATGTTTGATGCACTCTGTAAATAAATTTTATTTCAGTACTGTTTAATCAGGATGATAGGAACACTGTGGACAGTTTTCAGCAAGTTGCAACATTGAAATACAGAAATAAACACTTTTCCAAAAACAAGCTGTAAATCATGTTGAAAAACAGAAAAAACAGTTTTCCATAAACAAGCTCTAAATCATGTTTGATGCACTCTGTAAGTACATTTTATTTCAGTACTGTTTAATCAGGATGATATGAACACTGTGGACAGTTTTCAGCAAGTTGCAACGTTGAAATACAGAAATAAACACTTTTCCAAAAACAAGCTCTAAATCATGTTGAAATACTGAAAAAAGCACTTTTCAAAAACAAGCTCCAAATCATGTTGAAATATCGAAATTTACACTTTTCCAAAAACAAGCTCTAAATCATGTTTGATGCACTCTGTAAGTACATTTTATTTCAGTACTGTTTTATCAGGATGATAGGAACACTGTGGACAGTTTTCAGCAAGTTGCAACATTGAAATACAGAAATAAACACTTTTCCAAAAACAAGCTCTAAATCATGTTGAAACACAGAAATAAGCACTTTTCAAAAACAAGCTCCAAATCATGTTGAAAAAGAGAAATTTACAATTTTCCAAAAACAAGCTCCAAATCATGTTGAAAAACAGAAAAAAACAGTTTTCCATAAACAAGCTCTAAATCATGTTGAAATACAGAAATAGTCACTTCTCAAAAACAAGCTCCAAATCATGTTGAAATACAGAAATAAACACTTTTCCTTAAACAAGCTCTAAATCATGTTTGATGCACTCTGTAAGTATATTTTATTTCAGTACTGTTTAATCAGGATGATAGGAACACTGTGGACAGTTTTCAGCAAGTTGCAACGTTGAAATACAGAAATAAACACTTTTCCAAAAACAAGCTCTAAATCATGTTGAAATTCAGAAATAAGCACTTTTCAAAAACAAGCTCCAAATCATGTTGAAATATCGAAATTTACACTTTTCCAAAAACAAGCTCCAAATCATGTTGAAATACAGAAATGAACACTTTTCCATAAACAAGCTCTAAATCATGTTTGATGCACTCTGTAAATAAATTTTATTTCAGTACTGTTTAATCAGGATGATAGGAACACTGTGGACAGTTTTCAGCAAGTTGCAACATTGAAATACAGAAATAAACACTTTTCCAAAAACAAGCTCTAAATCATGTTGAAAAACAGAAAAAACAGTTTTCCATAAACAAGCTCTAAATCATGTTGAAATACAGAAATAGTCACTCCTCAAAAACAAGCTCCAAATCATGTTGAAATACAGAAATAAACACTTTTCCTTAAACAAGCTCTAAATCATGTTTGATGCACTCTGTAAGTACATTTTATTTCAGTACTGTTTAATCAGGATGATAGGAACACTGTGGACAGTTTTCAGCAAGTTGCAACGTTGAAATACAGAAATAAACACTTTTCCAAAAACAAGCTCTAAATCATGTTGAAATACAGAAATAAGCACTTTTCAAAAACAAGCTCCAAATCATGTTGAAATATCGAAATTTACACTTTTCCAAAAACAAGTTCCAAATCATGTTGAAATACAGAAATGAACACTTTTCCATAAACAAGCTCTAAATCATGTTTGATGCACTCTGTAAATAAATTTTATTTCAGTACTGTTTAATCAGGATGATAGGAACACTGTGGACAGTTTTCAGCAAGTTGCAACATTGAAATACAGAAATAAACACTTTTCCAAAAACAAGCTCTAAATCATGTTGAAAAACAGAAAAAACAGTTTTCCATAAACAAGCTCCAAATCATGTTGAAATACAGAAATAGTCACTTCTCAAAAACAAGCTCCAAATCATGTTGAAATACAGAAATAAACACTTTTCCTTAAACAAGCTCTAAATCATGTTTGATGCACTCTGTAAGTAAATTTTATTTCAGTACTGTTTAATCAGGATGGTAGGAACACTGTGGACAGTTTTCAGCAAGTTGCAACATTGAAATACAGAAATAAACACTTTTCCAAAAACAAGCTCTAAATCATGTTGAAAAACAGAAAAAAACAGTTTTCCATAAACAAGCTCTAAATCATGTTGAAATACAGAAATAGTCACTTCTCAAAAACAAGCTCCAAATCATGTTGAAATACAGAAGTAAACACTTTTCCTTAAACAAGCTCTAAATCATGTTTGATGCACTCTGTAAGTACATTTTATTTCAGTACTGTTTAATCAGGATGATAGGAACACTGTGGACAGTTTTCAGCAAGTTGCAACGTTGAAATACAGAAATAAACACTTTTCCAAAAACAAGCTCTAAATCATGTTGAAATACAGAAATAAGCACTTTTCAAAAACAAGCTCCAAATCATGTTGAAATATCGAAATTTACACTTTTCCAAAAACAAGCTCCAAATCATGTTGAAATACAGAAATGAACACTTTTCCATAAACAAGCTCTAAATCATGTTTGATGCACTCTGTAAATAAATTTTATTTCAGTACTGTTTAATCAGGATGATAGGAACACTGTGGACAGTTTTCAGCAAGTTGCAACATTGAAATACAGAAATAAACACTTTTCCAAAAACAAGCTCTAAATCATGTTGAAAAACAGAAAAAACAGTTTTCCATAAACAAGCTCTAAATCATGTTGAAATACAGAAATAGTCACTCCTCAAAAACAAGCTCCAAATCATGTTGAAATACAGAAATAAACACTTTTCCTTAAACAAGCTCTAAATCATGTTTGATGCACTCTGTAAGTACATTTTATTTCAGTACTGTTTAATCAGGATGATAGGAACACTGTGGACAGTTTTCAGCAAGTTGCAACGTTGAAATACAGAAATAAACACTTTTCCAAAAACAAGCTCTAAATCATGTTGAAATACAGAAATAAGCACTTTTCAAAAACAAGCTCCAAATCATGTTGAAATATCGAAATTTACACTTTTCCAAAAACAAGTTCCAAATCATGTTGAAATACAGAAATGAACACTTTTCCATAAACAAGCTCTAAATCATGTTTGATGCACTCTGTAAATAAATTTTATATCAGTACTGTTTAATCAGGATGATAGGAACACTGTGGACAGTTTTCAGCAAGTTGCAACATTGAAATACAGAAATAAACACTTTTCCAAAAACAAGCTCTAAATCATGTTGAAAAACAGAAAAAACAGTTTTCCATAAACAAGCTCCAAATCATGTTGAAATACAGAAATAGTCACTTCTCAAAAACAAGCTCCAAATCATGTTGAAATACAGAAATGAACACTTTTCCATAAACAAGCTCTAAATCTTGTTTGATGCACTCTGTAAGTACATTTTATTTCAGTACTGTTTAATCAGGATGATAGGAACACTGTGGACAGTTTTCAGCAAGTTGCAACGTTGAAATACAGAAATAAACACTTTTCCAAAAACAAGCTCTAAATCATGTTGAAATACAGAAATAAGCACTTTTCAAAAACAAGCTCCAAATCATGTTGAAATATCGAAATTTACACTTTTCCAAAAACAAGCTCCAAATCATGTTGAAATACAGAAATGAACACTTTTCCAAAAACAAGCTCCAAATCATGTTGAAATACAGGAATGAACACTTTTCCATAAACAAGCTCTAAATCATGTTTGATGCACTCTGTAAATAAATTTTATTTCAGTACTGTTTAATCAGGATGATAGGAACACTGTGGACAGTTTTCAGCAAGTTGCAACATTGAAATACAGAAATAAACACTTTTCCAAAAACAAGCTCTAAATCATGTTGAAAAACAGAAAAAACAGTTTTCCAAAAACAAGCTCTAAATCATGTTGAAATACAGAAATAGTCACTTCTCAAAAACAAGCTCCAAATCATGTTGAAATACAGAAATAAACACTTTTCCTTAAACAAGCTCTAAATCATGTTTGATGCACTCTGTAAGTACATTTTATTTCAGTACTGTTTAATCAGGATGATAGGAACACTGTGGACAGTTTTCAGCAAGTTGCAACATTGAAATACAGAAATAAACACTTTTCCAAAAACAAGCTCTAAATCATGTTGAAAAACAGAAAAAACAGTTTTCCATAAACAAGCTCTAAATCATGTTGAAATACAGAAATAGTCACTCCTCAAAAACAAGCTCCAAATCATGTTGAAATACAGAAATAAACACTTTTCCTTAAACAAGCTCTAAATCATGTTTGATGCACTCTGTAAGTACATTTTATTTCAGTACTGTTTAATCAGGATGATAGGAACACTGTGGACAGTTTTCAGCAAGTTGCAACGTTGAAATACAGAAATAAACACTTTTCCAAAAACAAGCTCTAAATCATGTTGAAATATCGAAATTTACACTTTTCCAAAAACAAGTTCCAAATCATGTTGAAATACAGAAATGAACACTTTTCCATAAACAAGCTCTAAATCATGTTTGATGCACTCTGTAAATAAATTTTATTTCAGTACTGTTTAATCAGGATGATAGGAACACTGTGGACAGTTTTCAGCAAGTTGCAACATTGAAATACAGAAATAAACACTTTTCCAAAAACAAGCTCTAAATCATGTTGAAAAACAGAAAAAACAGTTTTCCATAAACAAGCTCTAAATCATGTTGAAATACAGAAATAGTCACTCCTCAAAAACAAGCTCCAAATCATGTTGAAATACAGAAATAAACACTTTTCCTTAAACAAGCTCTAAATCATGTTTGATGCACTCTGTAAGTACATTTTATTTCAGTACTGTTTAATCAGGATGATAGGAACACTGTGGACAGTTTTCAGCAAGTTGCAACGTTGAAATACAGAAATAAACACTTTTCCAAAAACAAGCTCTAAATCATGTTGAAATACAGAAATAAGCACTTTTCAAAAACAAGCTCCAAATCATGTTGAAATATCGAAATTTACACTTTTCCAAAAACAAGTTCCAAATCATGTTGAAATACAGAAATGAACACTTTTCCATAAACAAGCTCTAAATCATGTTTGATGCACTCTGTAAATAAATTTTATATCAGTACTGTTTAATCAGGATGATAGGAACACTGTGGACAGTTTTCAGCAAGTTGCAACATTGAAATACAGAAATAAACACTTTTCCAAAAACAAGCTCTAAATCATGTTGAAAAACAGAAAAAACAGTTTTCCATAAACAAGCTCCAAATCATGTTGAAATACAGAAATAGTCACTTCTCAAAAACAAGCTCCAAATCATGTTGAAATACAGAAATGAACACTTTTCCATAAACAAGCTCTAAATCTTGTTTGATGCACTCTGTAAGTACATTTTATTTCAGTACTGTTTAATCAGGATGATAGGAACACTGTGGACAGTTTTCAGCAAGTTGCAACGTTGAAATACAGAAATAAACACTTTTCCAAAAACAAGCTCTAAATCATGTTGAAATACAGAAATAAGCACTTTTCAAAAACAAGCTCCAAATCATGTTGAAATATCGAAATTTACACTTTTCCAAAAACAAGCTCCAAATCATGTTGAAATACAGAAATGAACACTTTTCCAAAAACAAGCTCCAAATCATGTTGAAATACAGGAATGAACACTTTTCCATAAACAAGCTCTAAATCATGTTTGATGCACTCTGTAAATAAATTTTATTTCAGTACTGTTTAATCAGGATGATAGGAACACTGTGGACAGTTTTCAGCAAGTTGCAACATTGAAATACAGAAATAAACACTTTTCCAAAAACAAGCTCTAAATCATGTTGAAAAACAGAAAAAACAGTTTTCCAAAAACAAGCTCTAAATCATGTTGAAATACAGAAATAGTCACTTCTCAAAAACAAGCTCCAAATCATGTTGAAATACAGAAATAAACACTTTTCCTTAAACAAGCTCTAAATCATGTTTGATGCACTCTGTAAGTACATTTTATTTCAGTACTGTTTAATCAGGATGATAGGAACACTGTGGACAGTTTTCAGCAAGTTGCAACATTGAAATACAGAAATAAACACTTTTCCAAAAACAAGCTCTAAATCATGTTGAAAAACAGAAAAAACAGTTTTCCATAAACAAGCTCTAAATCATGTTGAAATACAGAAATAGTCACTCCTCAAAAACAAGCTCCAAATCATGTTGAAATACAGAAATAAACACTTTTCCTTAAACAAGCTCTAAATCATGTTTGATGCACTCTGTAAGTACATTTTATTTCAGTACTGTTTAATCAGGATGATAGGAACACTGTGGACAGTTTTCAGCAAGTTGCAACGTTGAAATACAGAAATAAACACTTTTCCAAAAACAAGCTCTAAATCATGTTGAAATATCGAAATTTACACTTTTCCAAAAACAAGTTCCAAATCATGTTGAAATACAGAAATGAACACTTTTCCATAAACAAGCTCTAAATCATGTTTGATGCACTCTGTAAATAAATTTTATTTCAGTACTGTTTAATCAGGATGATAGGAACACTGTGGACAGTTTTCAGCAAGTTGCAACATTGAAATACAGAAATAAACACTTTTCCAAAAACAAGCTCTAAATCATGTTGAAAAACAGAAAAAACAGTTTTCCATAAACAAGCTCCAAATCATGTTGAAATACAGAAATAGTCACTTCTCAAAAACAAGCTCCAAATCATGTTGAAATACAGAAATAAACACTTTTCCTTAAACAAGCTCTAAATCATGTTTGATGCACTCTGTAAGTAAATTTTATTTCAGTACTGTTTAATCAGGATGATAGGAACACTGTGGACAGTTTTCAGCAAGTTGCAACATTGAAATACAGAAATAAACACTTTTCCAAAAACAAGCTCTAAATCATGTTGAAAAACAGAAAAAACAGTTTTCCAAAAACAAGCTCTAAATCATGTTGAAACACAGAAATAAGCACTTTTCAAAAACAAGCTCCAAATCATGTTGAAATACAGAAATAAACACTTTTCCATAAACAAGCTCTAAATCATGTTTGATGCACTCTGTAAGTAAATTTTATTTCAGTACTGTTTAATCAGGATGGTAGGAACACTGTGGACAGTTTTCAGCAAGTTGCAACGTTGAAATACAGAAATAAACACTTTTCCAAAAACAAGCTCTAAATCATGTTGAAATACAGAAATAAGCACTTTTCAAAAACAAGCTCCAAATCATGTTGAAATATCGAAATTTACACTTTTCCAAAAACAAGCTCCAAATCATGTTGAAATACAGAAATGAACACTTTTCCAAAAACAACCTCCAAATCATGTTGAAATACAGAAATGAACACTTTTCCATAAACAAGCTCTAAATCATGTTTGATGCACTCTGTAAATAAATTATATTTCAGTACTGTTTAATCAGGATGATAGGAACACTGTGGACAGTTTTCAGCAAGTTGCAACATTGAAATACAGAAATAAACACTTTTCCAAAAACAAGCTCCAAATCATGTTGAAATATCGAAATTTACACTTTTCCAAAAACAAGCTCCAAATCATGTTGAAATACAGAAATGAACACTTTTCCAAAAACAAGCTCCAAATCATGTTGAAATACAGAAATGAACACTTTTCCAAAAACAAGCTCCAAATCATGTTGAAATAGAGAAATTTACACTTTTCCAAAAACAAGCTCCAAATCATGTTGAAACACAGAAATAAACACTTTTCCATTAACAAGCTCTAAATCATGTTTGATGCACTCTGTAAGTACATTTTATTTCAGTACTGTTTTATCAGGATGATAGGAACACTGTGGACAGTTTTCAGCAAGTTGCAACATTGAAATACAGAAATAAACACTTTTCCAAAAACAAGCTCTAAATCATGTTGAAAAACAGAAAAAACAGTTTTCCACAAAAAAGCTCTAAATCATGTTGAAATACAGAAATAGTCACTTCTCAAAAACAAGCTCCAAATCATGTTGAAACACAGAAATAAACACTTTTCCATAAACAAGCTCTAAATCATGTTTGATGCACTCTGTAAGTACATTTTATTTCAGTACTGTTTTATCAGAATGATAGGAACACTGTGGACAGTTTTCTGCAAGTTGCAACATTGAAATACAGAAATAAACACTTTTCCAAAAACAAGCTCTAAATCATGTTGAAACACAGAAATAAGCACTTTTCAAAAACAAGCTCCAAATCATGTTGAAATATCGAAATTTACACTTTTCCAAAAACAAGCTCCAAATCATGTTGAAATACAGAAATGAACACTTTTCCAAAAACAACCTCCAAATCATGTTGAAATACAGAAATGAACACTTTTCCATAAACAAGCTCTAAATCATGTTTGATGCACTCTGTAAATAAATTATATTTCAGTACTGTTTAATCAGGATGATAGGAACACTGTGGACAGTTTTCAGCAAGTTGCAACATTGAAATACAGAAATAAACACTTTTCCAAAAACAAGCTCTAAATCATGTTGAAAAACAGAAAAAAGCACTTTTCAAAAACAAGCTCCAAATCATGTTGAAATATCGAAATTTACACTTTTCCAAAAACAAGCTCCAAATCATGTTGAAATACAGAAATGAACACTTTTCCAAAAACAAGCTCCAAATCATGTTGAAATACAGAAATGAACACTTTTCCAAAAACAAGCTCCAAATCATGTTGAAATAGAGAAATTTACAATTTTCCAAAAACAAGCTCCAAATCATGTTGAAATACAGAAATGAACACTTTTCCAAAAACAAGCTCCAAATCATGTTGAAATACAGAAATAAACACTTTTCCTTAAACAAGCTCTAAATCATGTTTGATGCACTCTGTAAGTAAATTTTATTTCAGTACTGTTTAATCAGGATGGTAGGAACACTGTGGACAGTTTTCAGCAAGTTGCAACATTGAAATACAGAAATAAACACTTTTCCAAAAACAAGCTCTAAATCATGTTGAAAAACAGAAAAAAACAGTTTTCCATAAACAAGCTCTAAATCATGTTGAAATACAGAAATAGTCACTTCTCAAAAACAAGCTCCAAATCATGTTGAAATACAGAAATAAACACTTTTCCTTAAACAAGCTCTAAATCATGTTTGATGCACTCTGTAAGTACATTTTATTTCAGTACTGTTTAATCAGGATGATAGGAACACTGTGGACAGTTTTCAGCAAGTTGCAACGTTGAAATACAGAAATAAACACTTTTCCAAAAACAAGCTCTAAATCATGTTGAAATACAGAAATAAGCACTTTTCAAAAACAAGCTCCAAATCATGTTGAAATATCGAAATTTACACTTTTCCAAAAACAAGCTCCAAATCATGTTGAAATACAGAAATAAACACTTTTCCATAAACAAGCTCTAAATCATGTTTGATGCACTCTGTAAGTAAATTTTATTTCAGTACTGTTTAATCAGGATGGTAGGAACACTGTGGACAGTTTTCAGCAAGTTGCAACGTTGAAATACAGAAATAAACACTTTTCCAAAAACAAGCTCCAAA